>NC_052963.1:24072604-24267604 GCF_013358895.1 Oreochromis aureus | reverse complement strand
TTTTATAAAATTCAGCGGGGAACCCATCGGGACCAGGGGACTTTCCAGACTGTAAGGATGTGATTGATGATATAACCTCATCCGCAGTGAGCGGTGCATCAATTTCTGCTGCTGTTGAGGTTGTAATTGTAGGGGTATCCAATTTGTTAAGAAACTGGTTCATATCTATAAAATTAGAGGGGACCTCTGATGTATACAGAGAACTGTAAAATGACTTAAAAATTGAGTTGATTTCCTTTGGATCAGAAGTCAAAGTTCCCGATTCATTTTTAATTTGCAAAATTTGGCGAGATGCCGATTGGTGACGTAGCTGGTGGGCTAGCAGACGAGAGGCTTTATCGCCATGTTCATAATAGTTGCCACGGGACCGTAATAACAATTGCTCTGTATCATGGGTCGACAGGAGACTGAACTCAGATTGTAGGTTAAGACGCTTCTTATATATTTCAGGTGAGGGAGTTTGAGCGTGTTGCCGGTCTAGAGCTTGAATTTTGGCAGAAAGTTCATTTTGCTTAGCTTTCTTTGATTTAGATAGGTGAAATGAATAGGAAATAATTTGGCCCCTGAGGTATGCTTTAAGTGTTTCCCAAAGTAGAGACTTAGAGATGTCCTCAGACTCATTCGTAGTTAAGAAATTATCAATTGCAGATGAGATATAGTCACAGAAAGCTGAATCAGACAAGAGTAGAGAGTTCAACCTCCATGGATGCTGAGGTCTATAGCCTGGAGACAAAGCCATATCCAGGACCAAAGGAGCATGATCAGATATAACAATCGGAAAATATTCAGAGTTGCAAACTTTAGAAGCCATGGAGCCATTTATAAAAAAGTAGTCGATGCGAGAATATGTGTGATGGACATTTGGAAAAAAGGAATATTCTCTGGCTTGGGGATTAAAAAACCTCCAAGGATCAATGTATCCATTTTGGGTCATAAAATGTGAGAAAGCCTTGGACATAGACAAATCTGCCACTGGCTCTAAAGCACCATCTGCTAAAGCTGGGTCAATAACGCAGTTTAAGTCACCTCCGAAGATCAGGAGGTGCGTATTTAAGTCAGGAATCATCCTCAAAAGATTATTAGCAAACAGAGCGTTGTCAAAGTTTGGGGCATAGACGTTCACTAAAACAACTGGGTTATTCATGAGGGTCCCTACAACAATTAGATATCGTCCATTTTTGTCAGCAATCAATTTAGTGAAAGAAAAATGTATTTTATTCCTAATTAAGATTGATACTAGAGCCAGAGGAGTGGCAAAGTTTGAGTGAAACATATGACCTATCCATGGAGGTTTAAGTCTTCTATGATCTTTGACTCGCAAATGAGTCTCCTGGAGAAAAAAAACATCAATGCAGATGTAGCCTAAGTGACTGAGAACCCGAGATCTCTCTACCGGACCGTTCCAGCCTTTAACATTCCAAGACAAAAATCTAATAGTACTATTGTTAGTGCTATAACTAGCCATATATATGTTTTACTGAAATCTGGTGACAATGACAAGATGACTGTACATGGGAGGGGACAAGAGAGAACAAAACAAAAAAAAAAAAAAACAAAAAAAAAGAAAGAAAAAAACAAAACAAAAAAAACAAAACAAACCCACATACAACCAAAGCAAACAAACACAGGAACAATAACATTCCCCCATTCCCCCACCCCACCCACCCGGTCCCATTTCTGAACTAAGGTGACCGCAGTGTATTCCCAACAACTTCAACCTCCTAGCCCAAACTCCTGCTACATAGAAACTCCATACAACCTTAACTTTGAAGTACTAAGTGTATATCCCAATATGAATCAAACCTTCTAGGGATCAGTGAACATTAATTCAAAATATTACAAAAGAAACATAAGAACCAGGTGTTAAAACGGTGACAACTAGTATACCATGAAATAACAGAAATACAGTGCTTGCCTGCCTTCTCTGTAATCGTCCGATTGCCTGTAAGTCAACAAGGATTCAAGTCACTTTACTCGTAGCTGTCAGTCACTGTGGCCTTTGAGCTTCAGCCTCATTCCTCAAGCCCTGCACGAAACTATCGGCTTCTGAAGCAGACGTAAACCACTTCTTCTCCCCTGTGGGCAGAACAATGCGCAGTTTAGCCGGGAAGAGGAGTGCAGGCTTAAATCCCCGCTTATAAAGTTCAGACATTGCGTCTTTAAACTCAGCTCGGTTCTTCACCACCTCCGGGGTGGATTTCGGAACTGGACTCCGGTGCGCCCTGTCCAGCTCGGGCAGTGAGGGAAGCACCTGCGCTCCGAAAACATCGACGAGGAGCTGAGAAAAGAAAGCTGTCGGGCGTGGGCCTTCAATGTCCTCAGCTAATCCCCACAAGTCGTATATTCTGCCTTCTGGTGCGACCTTCCAAGTCTGCCACCTTGGATTTTAGCCAGTTGTTGTCTTTGCGAAGCGTAGAGCATTCGGACTCCAATTGGTCCAGACGTTGGTCAAATTCAGTGTATGTCGAGTCCAAAGAATTAATGCGTTGACCGTGGTCCTGCACTGCAGACTGCACATTGAGGACTTGTCCTCTAAGTTAGACAAAGGATGACTTAAAGTCCGCTAGCAATGCAGCTCTATGCTCCTCGAGCATTAAGCTAATCTCGGCTGCAGTGACAGGTGCCGCAGGTGTCGAGGTTTCTCGGTCTTGGTCTTGTTTCCCCTTTGACTTCGACATTCTTTAAGTCTTCGGTAGTCGACAAAGGCAAAAGACATCCAAAACTGGGAATCAAAATCTCAAAGAAGTAGGTTCGTTAGGTAAATGCTGAGCCGTGTAGCGCAGCGGACCTAAAACACGTCTACCCAGTAAACGCCATTACCGCTATTGTACTTAAATTTGTAAGACTTGGTTCAAACTGCATGATCAAAGACATTCTTCTGTGCCTATTCTCCTCCCTGGCCTGTTGAATGGTGGGGGAGGCTACAGTGTTTAACTGAAGGCACATCCTATGTGAAGGTTCTGTGTCCTTATTTAGTAAGGATGTTTACTTCTTGCCATTTATGGCCTCACCTGTGCTTGTGTGTGGTGGATTGTTAAAGGGGTTAAGCCATATACGGGGTCAGGGGAGATGACCCTTTGTGATCAGCAGGAAGTCACAAAAACACACACGCTCATGCATGCGTACACACACAAACACACACAGTTCCTTAGTTTTATGACCCACCCGAGGGTCTTTACAATGGGTGTTTGTGAAACTGTTTGTCACTGAATAAAAGGCGGCAAGGGGACACTGGGAGTCGAAGTTGGCTGGGAAACAGGTGAGGAGCGTTCAGCTCCAAGAGACTGGTTCCGACCAGGCTTCCCTTGCGCCGCAAGTTAAAACCGGTAGGAACAAGGAAAGCAGTTCTAAAGAGCAACAACATGGCAGTCCAAGAGACAACAGCAGTGTCCTGAGCAGAGAGGTCCAGCACCAGTATGGGTAAACTGCATCAGAGAGAAGAAAAATGCCATCATCAAGATTGGATGCGTTTCCAGCAAGCTGCAACTTCACTGTGTGTGAAGGACTTTTGAGGAGACTGTCTGAGTTTGAAATTTGCCACGTTTTGAGTGAAATGGCAATGAAAGAGACAGTGGGGGATTGCACAGAACAAAGCTGAAGAGGAGAACTGCCACTGGACTGCTGGGGGAGAGGAGACCACAGAGTGGAAGAAGGAGCAAGTGAGGACACAGAGGAATGCTGTTATTTAGTGTGGGAAATCAAATTTGGGTTGGCAAACCTGGGAAAAAGGAAAACTGACTGCTTTAAGTGGGAAAATTGAGAAAGTGTCTTGGAGTACCACAAAATGAGAAATGTACAGAAAATAACACACAAACTGAAAATGCATTAACCCTACTAACACATACAATGAAGCTCATGAAGACCAGACAGCATGTTAAGCATGTGTTTCTGTTTATCATCTTATCCAGTTCACTTAGTGAGATGAAAAGTGATAGACCAGTGGACTAGTATTATAGTAGGAAAGATGATGTAACTATAGCAGGGGAAAACAGAATGCTGATGAGGGGTCTGAATGAGTGAGCTAATAGATTGTTGAGTTTCTTGTTTCTGATGTGTGGAGGTTTTAACATGGTGCACATCTGGTTACATGGGAAGAAACTCATTATCTAATAAGACATTAGGGTTATGTTGTGTGGTGTGAGGTGTGTGGCTGACGGATGAATGTTTTGGGGATTAATCTGGCTGATATATTTTTCTTTTGTTGTAAAGTTGAACCTGCCAATTAGGTTTGGTATGATTTACCCTTCTGAGATGAAGAGTATGTGTCAAGACTTAACTAGCCCTTTTTTAATTTTTACTTTCACAGTGCACTGAAAGTTTTGTTTTGATAATCTCTGCATGATTAGAACGATTAGATCTGCATGATTAGATTGAAAGCCCTACACAACATGTTGTCGGGAAAACGATTGCAAGTGAGCTTCTCCACATTAAATGGACTCCAGGGAAAGTCACTTATTTGGGACACAATCAGATAGTGAGTCCCTGTCTAAAAGGATTCAGCAAGGTAAATCCAGTCTAAATTCTTTTCTCTTTTTTTTGGAAATGGCGTCATATTGCTGGCATGCTGGCAGTGGGAACTAAATGCGATGAGAGTTTCCACTATCAGCAATGAATAATTAATTAGAAATGGGGAACTGACTGGACTGGTAAAAGCTGACCGACTTGATACCGGTATGTAATGTTGGACCTACCTCTACCCAGATGTGACAACAGGGTGGATGTATGTATGTATGTGTGTTTCTTTGTTTGCAGGAGCAGGAGGATGACAGAGACCAGAGGGGGAGACTTTAGGGTCACAAGTGTGTGTGGGTCCAGCAGATTTAACCTTTAACTGCTACTTTTCTGGGTTACTGGTTTTTGCGTGAAGGAAACTGTTTACTGGCTATGTGTTGATTGTGCTATCACACTGTGTTGTTGAGAAAATGTTGAATGTTACAGTGGGGAGAATGAGCATACAATGTGAAACATATCCTTAAAATCAGTATTACTCCTTTTACAGCAGCAGATTGTTAACTCTATGACCTTTTACAGCACCTCTGGAACCTGTTGACCTAGGCCTGACCTCCAGAACGCTCCACTGCTAATGTTTTGTTTCTTTCTAAGAGTGCTTCTAAAGGATTCAGCACACACACAAACAGACAAGTGACAAAAAAGCAAGATGTGCAATGATTATCAAATATTTTAATGTTGGGCTCATTATCATACCACTATTGACCTCATAGGGATAAAATAAGTGAGTGACAATACTTCAGGAAAGTCACCGATTACAGTAAATTGGAATAAATACATGGGATGATCCGTGATTTGGGGCAAATTATGGCAACAGTAGTGGTTTAATGATTTGGGAAGAAACACTGCATTTGACACTTGTCTCTGTGATGCTGAGTGCTTTATTGCTCTAATGAGCTACAGTTGTTTGCAAATGTGAAGTTAAAACTAACTTACAGGATATCTTCTAGAGTACAGGCTTCAGGCGGAGCTAGGAGTTAAACAGATGTAACATGAAAACCACTGGCTAATTCTAATACAGGGTTACAGGCTTGGAGTAGAGCTACTCCAAGGGAGGAGTCCTGAGGAATTTTTAAGAGAGAATGTGCAACTTTCTTGTGCATCTCTAATTGTGTGAAGTTGACACATGGCAAGAGCCATGTGGAAAAAGAGGGTTTTCTGGGCAGTTTCATTTTTTAAATTGCAGGCGTCGTGACCAAAGTGATGGAAGAAGAGACTGGGATGCAGATGCAGACTGAGACCAGGAGAGAGGCTTCAAGAGGATCAGTGAGGAGCAGAGAACACTTCCAGCACAGCTGACAACCGACAGAGGGCTGGGCTTCCTAGAGATCATCGAGAGGAGATTGTGGACAACAGCAAAATCCAAAATTAAGTGGAAGACATTCTATGTTGACGTTGAGGAAGACGACTAGGGTGTAAGACTTGCTCTACCCTAAAACCTTCAGTGGCACTGGAATGAAAATTGAGGGATGAAGGGAGTGTGCCAAGCTCCAACTGACGGCCCAGAACGAGTTCAGTGATGGAATTATGGTTCTGTAAACAGCACGGACACCAGAATCTATGACTGTGGCCTGGGAATGACTGACAACAATTTCCCATGAAGACCACCTAAAGCTGTGTCACTTTGCCATGCAGAGTTTGATACTCTGAAGAGGGTCTTTCCTTTTTGTCATTGTTGTTGTAATTTGCATCATGAGCACTTCTACAAGACTGCTGAATTTTTGAGCCATGGGCACGGCCATGACTCAGCAAGAGGGATCATGACCACAGTAAAACAACTAAATTCAATTTCTTTTCAAAATAAATTTCTGCAGAGATGAAAGGAAAGTAGAGGAGTCATAAGTGCAGATAATCCGCCAGGTGACTGAAGTGAGAAGATTTGGGGGTTGATAGAGGCCATAAAAAGGAAGTGCTGGCCTAGCCCACAGTGAGGGGCTGCTGGCCAGGCCTAAATCTTTGAAGACAGCTGAAAGCAAACCTGGATAAACAACAAAACCAACTGCTATGTTTGTATGCCCTGTCTACATACATCTGGACTCTAGCCATCATTGTCTGAATGGCCAAACAACTGGAAGAGACATTTATGAAGCACTGCAGAACTCAACCACTCTGCAGAGAAATATGTGATTTACACACTGGGAGGAGATGCACCACAAAGCTGGATAGCTTGGTTGATGTCTGGATTGTGGTGGCATATTCTTTTGAAAATGTTAATTCCTGTTCATTGACTGTTAACATTGGTTTGCTTACTTGTATGATGCAGTTTACTGTGTGTGACATCAATGAGAAATAGGATAACTTAACACATTAACTGTGTACAATATGGGGTGAAAACGGGACAGAAGCTTTGTGTAAATGATGCATGGTTGAAAATGTATAGTACAAAACGACAAACAGGAGGGACTGTTAGGTTGATTTGGATAATGTTGTCATTATTGTACTTAAATTTGTAAGCCTTGGTTCAAACTGCCTGATCAAAGACATTCTTTGGGGTTAAGCCATATACAGGGTGAGGGGAGATGACCCTTTGTACACACACACACACACACACACACACACACACACACACACACACACACACACACACCACAGAGTCGAAGTTGGCTGGGAAACAGGTGAGGAGCGTTCAGCTCCAAGAGCCTGGTTCTGACCAGGCTTCCCTTGCGCCGCAAGTTAAAAGTGGTTGCTCTGTTTGTCTTGCTTTGTTCACAGGTGATAAGTCTCTTAACCAGCGGGGACTGCAAGCACAGACGCAATAAATCTGACGTCACACAGAGCTGTGTACAGTCTATCAGGGTTCATACACCTTTTTCAGGGTCAAAAGTCAAGCACTTTTGAAGCACTTTCAAGGTCAATTTTCAAGCTTTTCCAGCACGTTTACCCCCCAAAAAAAGAAGAATGCATGTTTCAATTCACATCACCTCAGTAAGACCACGTAAAAATTAAAACAAATCATCCTAGGTGAACTTAAACACCTTTGTTCCCCTTTAGTTAAAACAGAAAAACGCACCACACACAAATACTGCAAATGGAAAAAGTCGCCCTATATACATATAGTGTATAAACTCTAAACACACATTTCACTTAAAAATTAAGATGTGCAAATGTGAACAACTCAACTTGTTAGAGATATTCATCTCCTGTTGAAAAAAAGAAAACCGAAATTAATAAGTCTTCTCATCAGATATTGATGCTTCTTTCCTGTATGACACAAAAAAAATAGGAGACCGATGTTTGTTTGTTTTTTAAGTTAATTCCCAATAAAACGGTTTTATTGCTAACTACATTGCTGTCTGTATTATTGCTGAAGTCCTAAATGATCACCTTTAAAGTGTTTGTGCTAATAACATCATGTACAGTCAGACAGGCATGGAGAACAGCACTGACTGGGAGGCTTTGGTTAGATCACATTGTTCAATTCAACATATAAGACTTTAAGAATGCACAAGCATCTACTTAAAATTTAATTTATCATCTGTGATATTATTATGTACAATTCCAATGTATTTTGTTCATCTCCCTTAAATAAACAGGCAGCCTTAAAGTATGAAATTTTCATATACAAAAACACAAATGTGTGTACTGTCTCAGTGGCTGATAGTGCCCCACAGGCCTCAGTGTGAGCTTGAAGACATTTATAATGTGTAAGTAATTTAATGTGTAGGTGCTGACGATAAACACATTTTGAATGAAAGCCGGGGAACTTTGGTAGCACAGAAACAAGTGTTTTGCACCTGGAGACAGCGTTTACACTGAAATCTGCCTTTGGTGGCTTTTTTGCAGCAAATGTGACATTCACTAGTAGACCTGACACGCAAAACAAAACGACTACACTACACACTAACTACACAAGACAACACCCTAACCTGAGACTCCAAACACAGTAAACGTCACAAATCTCTCACATGTGAAAACTCACTCTCTCCCTTTCTTTCACTCTCTCACTGGCGTCACTCCTAAAACTTCCCCCTCTTCCTAAACAACCAAATGCCACATGCTGCCATAGATTTTTTTTTTGATTGTTTGACATGGTACACTTTAACATTAATAGGGAAGGGAAGGGGTGTTTTTTCTTTTTTGCTCACAAGCAGAGAGTGTTTGCTGTCCTTAGAAAATGCCGTTTTTACATCTCTTCCCATAGTAAATGCCTCTGTTTTATTGAGAAAAAAACATCGCGTGTACTTTTGATCATAACTCTGGTTTTACGTGGCCCATCAACACAATTTAAAAACTAGTATATAGGTTGAAGTCAGTACTTTTGACAAAAGTTGAAATGAGACTCTGGGTCCGTCGACCCCATGACATTACTGCTTCGGCTATGTAATGTTAGCTAACTTCACAGCATTTTCCAAAATATCTCCATGCCATAAGTAACTGCTTTAATAGCACTGCCGTATTGCATCACACTCAGTGCATTTCAATCATTTATCCCGCGAGTCTGAAAGCTAGCAAAATAATAATCATAATTTTAAAAATGGTGTGTATCATACACGTACTGGAAAAATTATTTACTAGGACTCACCTATCATGCGACTGGAGAGCGCAAACTCTGCCATTGTCATTTTCTATCAAACACTCATTAAAACAGCAACCTACAGGTATGTTAGCGCACTCATCCCTGACTGTCCGAGGGAGGGGCGGGGTCACACGTTGAAACAGACAGAGGCGCAAAGCAGCCCAGGCGGGGAAATTTTGCTTTTACATTTTGCGACTCATTTTATTTCTCTATCTGATAAGAAAACTATTCAGATAGTTATTTGTGGTGAATGAAATACAGTTACACTTTTAAGCACTTTTAAGCACCACATCTGAAATTCAAGCACTTTTCAAACCTTGAAAAGACAATATTAAAATTCAAGCATTTTCAAGGATTTTAAGCACCCATACGAACCCTGAGTCTATGTGACAGCAGATATTTAATGTCTGAGGGTTAATAATTTCTCCACCAGGTCATTCCTGGAAATAGTCTTTAAAATGATCTCCATCACCTGCACAGCTCCAGTGATCTGATACTTCTGCACCATCAGATCTACTGTGGTAGTTCTTTTTGCTTCGAACAAATCGCTTTCTTTGATGGGTGGCATGTCATTCCACTCTTTAATCTTCAGGTGCCACTTAAAGTCGCTGAATACGTCATCACTTAAATCTTTGAGGATATCGAGAAGCATCACCATGATTTCCTGTTAAAATCAGAGCAAATCATACTGTCAGTCTGTAGAAGAGGCTTTGGAGGTCATACTGGAAAGTGGACAGAGGTTGGAACCATAATGGTGTATACAGTGAACAGAACATAGCCTTACAGAGAGCAGGGATGACAAGTTATATTTCTTCAGTTATTCACGTGATCCATATCCTCATTAATAACAGCAAATTCATTGAGTCAATACAGGAGTTAGCTAGAACAGATTCAGGCACTGACAATAATCTTTGTCCAAACTGAGAATGGCCTCACCTGTGCTGAGATTCTCCCATCTGCAGAGAAAGGTAGATGATCTGCAAGGCACCAGGGATAAGAATTATAACAAGCAAGCATTTAAAAGAGTCTTGATTTGAAATTAAACTGCAGGTTTCCCCAACCTTAGATTGCACAATGACTGAAACTAGCCCACTGAATGAACAATGGGCTCTGAGGTCAGTTCCCTGATCATTAATATGCAAATTGTCACGACCATTGATCAACAACCACTGATCAAAGACTACCCAGATAGCAAGGAAACATTGAAATAATGTTGAGTCAATATCAGGCGACGTCATTGAAGCAACGTTGAAGTGTGACGTTGACCCAACATCACTCTTGCACCCATTTTTAACGTTGAAACAACGTCAGGTTTTGATGTTGAATCAATGTTGAAACCTGACATTGATTCGACGTTATATTTTCTAACACTGTTGACATTGAAACAATGTCAGATTCTGATATTGAAACACTGTTGAGCTATGGTATTGATTTTCCACCTCTTTTCGCACAGTTGCTTTTTATTGAAAAAAAAAAAAAAAAAAAAAGGTCAATAGACATGTATCATTTGCAAAATACTTTATTAAAAGACAAAGTTTCCTATTTACATTTCTATGTTTCACGTCACTTTTTATTATTGGGATGGGGATGGATGATGTGCGTCCTCTGCGCCCCACCCGTCGATCTGGAGCATATCTGAGCCATTTCTGGACTGCTTGAGCAAAGACCAACTCAGACATAGAGTTCGCCCCTACCTGCTGCGCCAGGCCATCTAGGACAAAAATAGACACACACACACAAAAAAACAAAGACAAAAAAAGGGAATTAGAGCACATGAATAAGCTCTTGTTAATTGTCTTCAGCAGGGAGAAAGTATGTAAACTCCTAGGCTGATAAACATGAAAGTCACCAGGCGGAAATCAGCAAACTGCCGCATTTGATTCCCAAAGAGCTATAAGCTGAAAATGTGATATGTCTTAGCATGGTGTGCCGTGTATCCTTTAAAAAAAAAAGAAAAAAGAAAAAGAAAACATGGAGTCCTCGGGCTGTACAAAGTGTACAACCCGAGGACAAAACAAGCCGAAGACCAAAGACTCCATCTCCAGATTAACCGGACATGAAAGTCTTGTTATTAAGAAAGACAAAGTAATATAGCAAAAAACAGACATAGGAAATGTGAAACGCACCCAGCACATCAATTGATCCCTTTATTGTTCACTTTAGGCTCATAAAACTACAATAAATGTTAAAACTTACCAAATATGCATCTGCACAGCGCTGTCTCTTTAAATGCCCTTTTTGCTTTGTCTGGTCCTTGGTTTTTTCCCCTGCCCAGTTGAGTACAGAGGCCAGCTCCTTTGTAATGGCATAAACCATTACACGGCGGACTCGCACCTCCAGTGTGGTCCAGCAGCACCAATCAGCATAAGCGTCTCACCTATAGACACATTTTATGAGATGGAATTAGCGTGTCTCATGTCTTAAATGTGTATGCAAGTGCTTGTGTGTTTACTTCATGTAATTGATGATAGAAACATGTCATTTAGTTTTCCCTAAAGCCTGATTTTCAAGTCATACAAAGAATAGACCAAAGTATTGGCAGTACAATGTATTTCTATTCCCTTTGTTGGATATTCATTTGTTAGTTCTTGTAACTGCTAAAAGTGTTTACTAGTTTTTGCCTGTCACATATATTTGTTATACCATGTAAACTGTGAAATTCCAAGATTTTCAAACTTGCCTTGTAATAGTGGCCTCAGAGTCTCTGGAATCTACAGAAAAAAAAAAAAAAAAAAAAAAAAAAAAAAAAAAAACAACAAGATGACATTCAGGAGTATAAATTGGGTTGTTTTTTTTTAGATAAGAGTACAATGACATTGTGATGCAGCTTTAAAGCTTTTTTAAAAGCATACCATCTATAGGGAAGACATCAGACTCTGCATGCTGGCGAGATCGCAAAGCTGTGTCGGTTTGTGCCAGAGTGGCGAAAGGTGCCGGAAGTTGGGTGGGGCATTATGATGGTTGCTATCAGTGGGCTGGGGGGAAGACTGCGGAGTGATGAGGGCTGTTTAGAAAAAGATAATTTTTAAGTATTTAAGAATACAGACAACTTGTCAAAAAGTTTCCTCGTGTCAGACACAGATATGTACACAGACACTAGACAGTATTTTATTACCTGGTATTTTCACTCGAGGGGCCTGGGAAACCATTTTTTTTGTAGGCTGCTCATCCTCTGAGTCCGTATATGTGTACAGGGATTTGGTCTAAAGAAAAGAAATTAAAAACGGTCTTAAGTAATTGTAAATATGCTTTTGGCATATTGTTTCCTAAAGTTATTTTGATTTCTAACAACACACACAGGAAACAGAGACGTGCAAGAAGGTACAGTATACAATGAATTTTTGAAGTGCACAAGTGTACACGGCTTTGCATTTTTAAAAAGTTTACAAACTTCCACTTTTTGGACTATATTATGTGGTGATATTGCAGTATGCATGCACCACAGATATGTATAAAAGACAAGATCATAAATTCTTAACAATCAAAGATATGTTTGTGAATAAAAAGGTTTTACTTGTGCTTTCTTTTAAGACTGGTCTGGGTTTCTTCTTCGGACTGAAGGTCAGATCACAGTGTTCACGTAGAGATCTCTGAAGACTGCATTCTGCTTCATGAAATGTGCCTGGAAATACAAACACAATGTACGGCCAGACATACATTACGTGTGGACAAAAGGTGCAAACGCATAGAAAAATCAGCGGTTTCAAAAATACGCTGAATGCGTGTGGACGTAGCCTTATTCATTATTCAAGGCACAAGCGGAAAGTCATGTATGCGCGTGCAGCGTACAGTCACGTGGGCATGCTGCGTGAGCATTCAAACTGAGTCTAAAGTTTTCGTGTGCGAACTGAAGCGAGTGCTCTCCAATCATCAAAAGTAACAAAGTCATTGAACACGTTTATACAGTTAACTTTATGACTATCCAGAGTTGGGACCAGGAAGCAGAGTTGCAGTCTTACACGCCTCTCTGCAGCTTCTCTCCTCCTGCTACCCCCCCAAAAACCCATCTCCATTGAGACTGTGTCAGCTCCCAAAAGACAAAAACAAACTAAAACCAGCAATAAACAACTTAAACATAAAAAATCACAAAGAAAGAACAATACAGTATCCACATCTGAACCAAAGAGTAAAACAGTGAAATGTGGATTATTAAATATTAGGTCTCTCTCCTCCAAGTCTCTGTTAGTACATGACTTAATAATTGATCAACAAATCGATTTACTCTGCCTTACAGAAACCTGGTTGCAGCAGGATGAGTATGTTAGTTTAAATGAATCAACACCCCGAGTCATTCTAACCACCAGAAATCCCGAAGCACAGGGGCCGAGGGGGCGGTGTGGCAGCAATTTTTCACACCAGTCTATTAATTAACGAAAGACCAAGACAGACTTTTAATTCATTTGAAAGCCTGATGCTTAGCCTCGTCCACCCCAGCTGTAAAACTCAGAAACCAGTCTTACTTGTTATCATCTATCGTCCACCTGGGCCTTACACAGAGTTTCTCTCTGATTTCTCAGACTTTTTATCTGATTTAGTGCTCAGCTCAGATAAAATAATTATTGTGGGTGATTTTAACATCCATGTAGATGCTAAAAATGACAGCCTCAACATCGCATTTAATCTGTTATTAGACTCAATTGGCTTCTCTCAAAATGTAAAAGAACCCACCCACCACTTTAATCACACTCTAGATCTTGTTTTAACATATGGCATAGAAACTGGACATTTAACAGTGTTTCCTGAAAACCCTCTGCTGTCTGATCATTTCCTGTGTGGGGAATAGAAATATTTTATTGCTATTATTTGCTGCTATTTTATAATCATCATTAACATTTCATGTTAATAGGGATGTTGCTTTCATAGATGCACTCAGATGTTCAAAATATATTGGTATTATATTAGTCTTTATTACAGGTTCAGTTATAATCAGTTGAATCTATAATTTAAAGGTTTCTGAATGTTTTTATATTCTTACACATAGTCTTCAGTGGGGGAGAAGCTGACTGCAGGCTGACAGGAAATGCGTCTGCAGAGCATGTTTTGCAAAAGTGAAACCAAAACCAGAGTTTTGATGATGCTATTATCATCTTTTATGCATTTATACGTCTGATTAAGCTTTGATTAAGTTTTAAGTAGTTGTAGTAGATTGAAATATTTGTTTTATACATTTTACATAGAAGTTAAGATCATCACAACACAGGATGGCCTTAGCCTGGTTGCCTAAGTGAGGTCAACTAAGGTGCAGAGAGCAGATGCACACTCTGTGCACGCGCAGAGACATACACACACACACACTGTTAGGGTGTAGGTGAGAGTTGACTGATGAAGCAGTAGATGCACGATGCGAGAGCTGAGCTGGCTTACGGGAAACCACCGGGGAGAAGATGGAAGCCAGTGTACTTTTAATTGTGCCTTAAGTTGTCAAATAGAACATTTGTGGTTTTGAAGCTGATGTATGTGATGACGCAATGAGGGGGCGTCACTAAATATACTCTGATGCATATAAAACTGTATTTTGATGTTAGGAGGATGAGATTGTGGGGCTGTCTGCTTACAGAGTCCGCTCATTCTCCCACGCGTGTCATTTCATTAAAATCATCGTCTTTACCCTTTGGACCAGTGTGGTTACTTGCATTCCTCCTGTGTTTCCTTCCCTATATTTTTGAACCTTAACATTTGGGGGCTTCGTCCGAGGGGGAAGTGAGACAGGATGGAGAAAGGTCCGGCGCGTCAGGCGCTCAGGCATTGGTCAGTGGTCAAAGTGAGTGACAAGCCGGCATATAACAAAAGGTAGGCACCACCTGTTGATCTTATGAACCAAAGTGTGTCAAATTGGGCTGTGTAAATTGAAAGTCTACTCACTGAAATTACTGGTAGATGTCTGCTTTGATTTTGGTGAAAAGTTGAAGGTTGAAGTAATGATAATGATAAGGAAGTATAAGTGACAGTACTGAGTAATGAGAATAAAGGAATGAAAAGAGAATTAAAGCAGTTTGACTGCTAAGTGAATTCTTAGAAAGATAGGGAATTTGGTCATTGTGTGGGTTCAAGTCCCGTTGGTCATTTGATCTACGTGTGATGGTCAGTTCGTGGGTTCAAGTCCCTTATGTCCACAACGGGAGATCTGCCTCAATCTTGATCCTGTGTTGGGTGTAGATTGTTGTTTCAAATTATTCTAAATTTTTCTAGAACGACAGCGGCGTCTGTTAAGAAGCGCATTTTCTCCTTGGTAACGCTTGCGCCTGGGCAGGACGCTGACCCTTGACCTACCGGCGAGTAGGGATAGTACCGTCGACAGCGGGGGAGAGGTTGGGAAACTCCGAAATTGCTAGGGGTTCAAGTCCCCTATTCTTGCGCTTTTTTGGCTACCGGTAAATTAAGTTAGGGCTAGAAATCTGGACAGAGCAGTTCGAGTCTGGTCTGTTAAATTGGTCGCAAAAAACCTGAGGTTTGCCCGTTCGAGTCGGTTATGGTAAATTTTTCGAAATTTGTAGGAGCGACAAGGCCTAAAAAATCTGTGCAGTTGTAATTAAAGACGTCTGTAATATAAAATATGAGATCTATGAGTAGGATCAGTCTCTGTGTCAGTAATGCACAGCCGGATGTGCACTGATGGTGTGTGTAAACGCAAATGAGCAGCAGTGACGCGCAGAGAGGGTGGTTTCAATTTCGAGAGGACAGAGCTTTTGCTAAATGCCTGTATATAAGAGGTTGGTTTTGCTTATTATGAGAGTGTAAATACAGTTTGAATATATTAGTGTGGATGTATCGAAAATGACTGAATTTTGATAGATGTATATTTCGTGAGCCATAAATGTTGGTGTGTTTTATTTTTCAGTTATGTGTGTGTGGGGAGAAGCTGTGAGACGATGAGAGGTTTCAGTTTTCTTTTTCTTTTCCTTTTGACTTGCTCTTTCTGATCATGGAAGGCATGTCCAAAATACTCATATGAAAGCGTATTGTGTGTGATTTTAACTGTGTGAATGCTGTCAGTATTTGATTTGAGTGACTCTGCATGATTTGTCTGAGTGAGTGGAAAATGGAAGTTTGAGAGAGAGAAGGCAGTGTGTGAGACGATTACTGAATGACTAAAGAGGTTAGAACTTTTAAACGTGTGTATGAAATAAAGGAGTGGGAAATATATTTCTTTTGTGAGGAAAAGTAGGATGTTTTAAAGTTTGAAAGTGCTTTTAATTTAAGAAATCCATGAGAGAGGTTATGACAGGTTGAGTTTATTTTTTTCCGATTGAAAATACATAAGTATATATACTTGGGGAAACCCAGTTAAGAGATTATTGGGTGACTGATGCTATAAAACTGACCTAAAGAATGGTCCTGTGTGTGAAGGAGTGTTGATTGTCCTGATGTTTGAAAGAGCTCTATTTAAAAGTGTGTATGAAAGGAAGGTGTATTGTTTTTAGACCAAGACTTAGTAAAACTAAAGAGGGTTTGTAGACTGTAAATATGAAAAAAAAAAAAAAAACAAGTGTTTGATTAATCTGTAGAAACAGGAAAGAGAAATAGGAAATACTGTGCTGCTGTGTGTGAGAGAGGAAGGTGTGTGTGTGTGACTGATGATGTCAGGGGAGCACCCAGAGAAATAGACAGAGTTAAATTCTAAGAAGCTGAAGCGAATGCATGTTTTAAGAAAAAGTAATAAAGTAATAAAATTATATTAATTACAGGTTTTAGAAAAGAGACAGACCGAGAGAAATAAATACAGGAACTAACAATTACATTAATGAATTGAAAATGCACGTACACAAACTGTTACATGTGAAATTATGGTTGGAAAGTTTAATAAAGAAAGCAGTTTACACTCCTTTAATTTCCAGAACCAGTGTGTCCCCTAGGTCTGATAACACCCTTGCCCAGTTGGCTCCTGTAGTAGGCGGGCATGGAAGGCTGGACAGCCCATGACGGGTAAGATCCCACCTCGAAACCCTGGGACAACCTAAGGCAAGGCGCAGTCACGATTGCTCGAACCTAAGTCCCGGAGTGACCTTGGAGTCACTGGAGGAGGCGGGATTTAACAGGTAAGGCCACTGGGCACAGGCGAAGGGGAAATGTCATTCACAATGACCAGTGATGAGCCAAAGAGAAAACACACCCTGTCAAAAGGAGTTTGGAACACTGGAAAAGAAACATTTACAAGATCACAAAGATCATAAAGAAACATTTATAAGAATCACACATACAAACAGAAAATGCACTAACCTTACACAGACAAGCTCATGAAGATTAATGAACAGATAATGATTTAAAACTTGGCTAAGAACACAAACATACGTAATTAAATCAGCCTGCTAATTTCATGAGGGTTAAAATGGTGTGAATGTTGAAGAAAATACACTTAAAACACACTTGGATAAAATAGAGTTGTGGAATAACTCAAACGAAGCTGTATGACAAGGGAGTGAGTTATGGAAAAAAAACAAAAAACAAAAGAGAAGTGTTTAAAGTAGTTTAAAAGGTGACTTAGGAGTGCTCTTGCACTGATTTATCAAAGTAAGTGATTAGTATAGAAAGAAAATGAAAATAATTCAATAATGTGATAAGGTTTAAACATGTATTTCTCTTGTTAAGTTGGCTGTTGAGCTGTGGGTTTATGCAAATTAGCTGGAGTGAGTGAGTGACAAAGACACTTCCTGTGTGCGTGTGTGTCGGAGGCTTTCAGTTCAAGAGAGATCGGGGCTGATGAAGAGTATTTGGCGAAAATATAATGGTAAAGTATCAGGATATTTGATTACGGTGGTCAGGCCTGTTCAGAGGGGCAGATTTGGACAGGAAATTTATAATTTAAGGATGATATGTGGTTGAAATTGGTTTTTATCTTGTGCTGAATGAACACATGGTAAAGTGAGGAAGGGTGACATTGTGCAAACGGTCTTTGATCTTTTGACGAGGTTTTCGGTGTGTTGAATGGGTGAAATTTAAGATTGTTTTAGATTTTTGAGGCTGTTGTTTCTATTTAAAGAGAGGGAGTTTTGATAAACATGGACATGTCTAAAGGGGCCCATAGTTTTTGTAACAGTGCACTTAGAGAAAAACCTGTCAGGTGATTTTGTTTTGTACTTTGATGAGCTAATAATCAGCTCTCTTTTTCATTTTGTTCTAAGCAGGCCTGGAAGAGAGTGAGCGGACGGCGTTGACAAAATTACCAAAATACGAAAATCAGGTGGGCTTTACAGATTATAATTGATTACAATCAGAGACTGATTGGCGGCAAGTCTCTGTCTAAAAAATGATTGCAGCGTGTCAATCCAGTCAAAAATATAGAGAACTATTTTCCTAAAAAGGAAAACGAAATAAAACAAATGCAAATGATTGAGCTCATTTTGCTGATGTGGAGCATCTGATGACGTGCGCAGAAGGCTGCAGTATCAGCAAAAAATATCATGTGTGAATGCGAGTGACTGGACTAAGGTGGGAATGAATAAATGTGGACAGATTTATCATGTGAGGAAAAGAAAGGGGATGCTTTGTTTTGCTTTTGCCATAAACAGGACAAGTGGGAGACTTAAATCTGGGGATGCTGATTTTGGGATATTGATGTTTGTTTTGAGAAAATTATTTACTGGGGTTGGATTATGTTATTACATTATAAAATGCTAAAAGGGAAACATTGTTTGGTGTAACTTAAGTTACCATGAACTGAGGTGACACATGATTAATAACTGTTTTGTTTAAGTTTGTTTTTGTCATGACACAGACTGGATCATAGAGGGAGAGTATGAAATGTAGAGTACAGGTTTTGTTTCCAGGAAGTTCCAAGGATCCAGAGTTCAATGGAGCAACGAGTTGGAGAAGATTTGACATGATGATAAAATTGATTTTGTTCCTTAAACACAGGTTTTCAGGGCTGAAGCAAAACACCGGAGAGGAGAATTGCTGAGCTGTTCTGAGAAATGAAATGACTAACCTTTTTCCTTTTAATTTCCTAAGCTTGGGTGGAGCATTTTGAGTTTTTGCCACATGAGATGTGTCAAAAGAGGGATTTAAGATTTAATTTGTTTAATTTGAAAGGGGTTTTACTAGGATTTTATAATGATTGGGGTTGTTTGATAATCTAGATATAGTAAAACTGAAGATTTGTTAAAAGAAAGGAGTAAAATGAACTGAATTCTGTTTAGAAGATAAATTGCTGGGGTTAATAAGAAGTTGTATACAAAACTTAAAGGGGAAACTGTGGGAATAAAGGATATGCTTTGGGGAAGATTAGTGAAGATTTTACTAGTAGAAAATGTGTGATTTTTTCTTTTGACTTTTAGGATAAGTTGTTATAATGTGGGCTTTAGAAACAGATAGTAAATAGATTTATTTCTAGGGTAGAGGAGAGCTTTTATGAGGATGTTAAAAGTCTCGCTGACTCAAATGAATAATATTGGAGATTATATATGTAGAAATGATTTTCATACACATTGCATTTTGTGCCTTTGACGGAGTTGTGGCTCAGAGAGTCGTCTCTTGAGGGTCACAAACTTTTGGTTAACGTTATGATTAGCCAATCTACTGTGAGAATGACCTGAGTTTTGAAGGATTGCACACGCTTACAGACATATAGAGCTCATTAAGACCTGACAGTATTGATTCCAGGCAAAAGGCCTGAAATCCATTTAGCATTTAACTGAATAGGAGTTTCGTTTGTAACTAAATTGGGTGACATGTAAAATATGGAGATAACACATGCAGTTCTAAATTAGTCCTCTTATATAAAATGCAGTTACAGGATAACAAATACTTGTTGAAGGGATCAAGTTTTTGCTTTAAACCAGGTCCAAGGGGAAAAAAGCTTATGTATTTTGGTTAAAACTGATAAAATATAATGACTGATAAAATATAATTAGAATGTACCATTACATTAAGAGTAGTAAACTGAAATAAAATGATATATTAAAACAGGTTATAACACAGGAACTGTGAGTGTTACAATGAAGTTAGTGTCAACACACAGAAGTTGTTCCTAGGGAGCTTTTAGCTATGATGAAAGTTATTTAGGAGCTAATGATCATATGTTTATACTTAGCTGAGTAAAATGGTTGTTTTTTCTTTGATCCTTGTGTAGAATAAGTGGTTATGATGATTTTTCTTGTGAAAGGTGATTTTAGGCCAGAGCTGTGACAGTTTTGTGCATAGGATGTTGATGATCAGATAAGGAGCAAGAGGAAGCACATGCAGAGACGTGCTTCCTTGATTCTCTTTAAAGGCAGTGCTTGAAGAGTTTTACAAATGCTGAGTACGGTTGATTAAGATTTGAAAATAAAAGTCAAAAACCAAATACGTAATTAGGTTCATGTTTTGAGTAACATTAGGTTGAGTAACATTAGGTTTGAATAAAGAAGACAACTGAGGGACATAAGGCAGGGAAGCCGTACTAGGGAGAAAGTGTTTTGTTTCCTTTGCAGGTGGCCAGAGTTCCACTAGAGTGGGACCCAGAAGAGGAGCAGAGACCACTTAAGCATGAAGTGTTCTCAAGTGGGAGCGGGCATTTTATAACTAAGACCACCTAGATGACATGAGGTTGTCTGATTTGTTAAGTCACAGGATGCCAAGAGAGGTCAGAGCTAAGAACAGTGATCCTAAATGTCCATGACGTCAGGGGTGGACAGGGAAGCAGTTGAATGGGCCAAGGAGTGACCCAACATAAATGTATTGCGACCTCTGGTGGTCCAGAGGTCGAGAGTGGGAGTGTGGGGAATAGAAATATTTTATTGCTATTATTTGCTGCTATTTTATAATCATCATTAACATTTCATGTTAATAGGGATGTTGCTTTCATAGATGCACTCAGATGTTCAAAATATATTGGTATTATATTAGTCTTTATTACAGGTTCAGTTATAATCAGTTGAATCTATAATTTAAAGGTTTCTGAATGTTTTATATTCTTACACATAGTCTTCAGTGGGGAGAAGCTGACTGCAGGCTGACAGGAAATGCGTCTGCAGAGCATGTTTTGCAAAAGTGAAACCAAAACCAGAGTTTTGATGATGCTATTATCATCTTTTATGCATTTATACGTCTGATTAAGCTTTGATTAAGTTTTAAGTAGTTGTAGTAGATTGAAATATTTGTTTTATACATTTTACATAGAAGTTAAGATCATCACAACACAGGATGGCCTTAGCCTGGTTGCCTAAGTGAGGTCAACTAAGGTGCAGAGAGCAGATGCACACTGTGTGCACGCAGAGAGACATACACACACACACTGTTAGGGGTGTAGGTGAGAGTTGACTGATGAAGCAGTAGATGCACGATGCGAGAGCTGAGCTGGCTTACGGGAAACCACCGGGGAGAAGATGGAAGCCAGTGTACTTTTAATTGTGCCTTAAGTTGTCAAATAGAACATTTGTGGTTTTGAAGCTGATGTATGTGATGACGCAATGAGGGGGCGTCACTAAATATACTCTGATGCATATAAAACTGTATTTTGATGTTAGGAGGATGAGATTGTGGGGCTGTCTGCTTACAGAGTCCGCTCATTCTCCCACGCGTGTCATTTCATTAAAATCATCGTCTTTACCCTTTGGACCAGTGTGGTTACTTGCATTCCTCCTGTGTTTCCTTCCCTATATTTTTGAACCTTAACACCTGATAACATTTACATTTACAATAATTGATTACACAGCAGCGGAGAGTAGACTTTATCAAAGTAGATGTCTTTCTGAAAGTGCTGTAACTAAGTTTAAGAATATAATCCACCCACTGTTATCATCTTCAATGCCCTGTACCAACATAGAGCAGAGCAGCTATCTGAACACTACTCCAACAGAGGTCGATTATCTTGTTAATAATTTTACCTCCTCACTACGTACGACTCTGGATACTGTAGCTCCTGTGAAAACTAAGGCCTCAAATCAGAAGTACCTGACTCCGTGGTATAATTGTCAAACACGTAGCCTAAAGCAGATGACTCGTAAGCTGGAGAGGAAATGGCGTGTCACAAATTTAGAGGATCATCATTTAGCCTGGAGAAATAGTTTGCTGCTTTATAAGAAAGCCCTCCGCAAAGCCAGAACATCTTACTATTCGTCACTGATTGAAGAAAATAAGAACAACCCCAGGTTTCTCTTCAGCACTGTAGCCAGTGTTACGGGTTCGAAATTGAGGATGAGAGTAAAACAATGATGGTCCAGAAAAGGTCGTTCAAACAATTGATTTTAATGAATGCACGCAGCGTGGAGAGGTGTAAACTGCCAAACAGTTGTACATCTCTACCCAAAATACACTCTAGATTGCTTTTATAACATCAGGGTATTGTAACGCCCCTTCTTGCGTTTACAAGCACATAATTTGCATGTACAGAACATTCATGTATTTTAAGAATTAACTGCAACATAGAGGTTCCTCCTTGTGGCATACTCTTAAGAATATAGTGATGATCTAAGGCCTTTGAGGTCACCATGGACTGGACATCCTTCCGTCACCTGTAACTAAGCAAACTCAAATGCAACAAGAAGCTGAATACATTCAGGCCTTTGCTCAGCTACTTTTTTTTACTGAAACAATATACTCAGCATATGAGTTATGATATATATATATATGTTTAACTCAATCATTTTAAAGTAGTTATAACTGCACCTGTAATAAACATGTTAATATTTGATTATGATAACCCCTATAATATAAATTATAACATAATGCCAGCAACTTCAATAAATGCTTGGATGAAATGATAATTACTGCAATGATAAGATGATGGTTATGTAAAATAATCCCTGTAATTCCACAATTCCCTCTCTTGACGTCTTCCAAAGACGTCACTACACTATTCCCAGGTCCACTACCTTCGCTCTGACCCTCTCTAGCCGCCCCCTGACTCAGCAAATCAGACAACAACCTCATGTCCTCTAGGTGGTCCAGCAATAAAACACCAGCTCCCACTTGAAAACACTTCATGCTTAAGTGGTCTCTGCTCCTTTTCTGGGTCCCTCTCTAGTGGAAATCTTCTCCTGTAAGGGATAAAAACAAACAACCTCTCTCTGCAACACCTTACTAACCTACTGTGTTCATCTCAGGTTCCTGTCATTATTCAAAGTTGGTTCCCAATATCATATCAGGCAAAATCACAAACCCTACTGTGACGTCTACTTTGTTAAGCTCTTCAGTTAGACTCTGTACCGGTTTGCCAATCTGTGTGTACATGTCTCTACACTTTTAATGTCTAAATTCACATCTGGATGTATGTGCACTTGTATGTCTATCTGCATCTATGAGTCAATGATTTGTCAGATATAAGGCGTTAATGTGAGAAATGTTTCCTGACTATTAACTCCTGATACTCAAGGAACTTTCCTGTTTGCCCAACCTCCTAGGTTTGGCCTTTTACACTTTTACTAAAGAAATTTTAACAGAGCCCAAAAAGATTTTTATTTTGCTCCTGTGCTTGACAGGATAAGCGAAGTTATTTTTGTTTTGTTTTGAAATTTTTCCCTTCTGTGTGTGTGTGTGTACATAAGTAAGAATATAATAATAATCAACCTAAGATCCCTGGTTTGCAAATGATTTTCTGCCCCCGCTGCAGGACAACATCCTACATCATTTTGTAGTGAGTCTATGTTGGCTAGTTTAATACAGATATGTAACAGTTGCTTGATTGCATGGCCCACTCAGAGTTGCACAGTTTCAAAGTATGTGGAGATTTCAATACACATTTCTTGGCTAATTATTTATTTATTTTTCTATATTTTGAAACTATTGAGGTGCCATTTAGAATAACTATGAAAACCCCCATATGTACATATATATATCAAAATCAAGGGCATATCTACACTTAAACACACACTCAACCATTTCTCCTTCACTTGTTTAAAATACTCGTCCAGTCTCAGCACACACCAACAGCAGATCTCTTCATGAGACCATCTTCAGGTGCATTTTCTAACTTGGTCCTCCTGACTTCAGTTCTTGTTTTTCTACATTTTTTCTATGGAAATCAACCCACTTTTTCACAGTTTAAACATAGTTTACTCACATTTCTAGCCTGATTGTTTCCCAATAAAAGTGAAATCAAACATTACATTTGATTTTACTTATGTATTATCCTGTTCTGGGCTCTATCCATTATATTAACTTTATTTAATCTCAATACTCTCTATGTGTGTGAGCAACGCTTTTAGTCTTATTAAACACAACCCAAGTAAAATGCACACCATCCCCATGTCAGCCTAAATCTCCGCTAAAAAGCACACTTCAAAGTTTTCTATCTGGATTTATGCCTCCTTTGGCTTCAAGCATATACATAACATGCAAAGGTTACTGTTAATGCCAGTTAAACAAGTTTCCATTATCTACGACATTTTATTTCACCCGGCTCACCTTCACACATTTCCTATTCACTTATTGCATATTTATCTTTAACACCTTTTACCTCAGGAGTTGCTAAGCAGAAACAAAGCAACCTGTGGTCCACCTTTACCCTGTAAAATAAACCCCTGTCATGTTTGTGTCTGTAAGCATGTTTTGCATTCATTCATTACACTCCACGCCATTCCTACAAGTTAGGAGCTATAAAGTTGAAAGCTACATCAAGTCCAGGCCTTTGGCCTGGCCTATATTTAAATCATGTGTGTTTGTAAGCGTGCATGCAATTCACCTGCTATGTTCTCATCATCCCTCAACATGTATCACCTGGACACTCTCACCAGTGAAGCTTAAAACCTGTTTGGACGGAACATCAACTCTAAACAAGCACAGTTATGCATTGTGTATAAAATGAACTCAACCTGTACATAGAGACGTCACTGTTATGACCAACATCGACCTCTGCACAGCTCAGATGCCAGTTGCAAGAGCTCTCTAACATTAGAATCATCAACTGTGACTTATATAGTGTTATTTCGGTACTTTATACTTCACACATTTTTGAACGTTGTTTATATGGGGAGTTCCTCTTTTTGTGTCTATATTTATTAATATGCCTTGTGCACTAAAGCTTCCTGTTTTCAGTCTGGCTGAGCACTCGCTTTGTGAGTATAAACTGGCCTCTACAAGCCTTCATTAGCAGATACACATTACAAATACTTCATATATACAGAGAAAAACCCAATAATCCACATTTCACTATTTTGTTCTTTGGTTCAGATTTGGATTCTGTATTGTTCTTCATTTGTTATTATTTTGTCATAAAATAAATCAACCAAATAACTTAAGCTGTGTGACAGCACCTTGCGCTTCACGCCCGACTGTGAACTGCCCTGAAGCTACACCCCTTTTACCCCATTTACTTTCTCAATCTTAGTTTAAACTATTCCTGACCTTCTCCTTCTCTCGTCTGATCGTCTTAAGCACGTCCTGTACCAAATTTACTTCCTCTTTTCAAGTCCCACATTTAATTACAAGCTCCAACACATTTGCCCTATATGGCTGTTCCAACGTGTTTCCTGTCAACTTAACAGAGTTATTCTCAGAACTCAGAAAGGTCACGTAGACATTTGCTTAGTAACCCTAAAGAGCACCTTTCATGTAGCTAATCGCATATATTAACACCCCCCTTTTTGTGACACATCTCATGTGTTACAAACTCAAAATCCTTCACTCGAGCTTAGGAAATTAAAAGAAAAAAGTTAGTCCTATCATATTAGGCATACATGCTCCGGCCCTTCAAACCTGTATTTAAGGAATGAAATCAAATTAATCATCATGTCAAATCCTTTCTTGGCTCCATCCACAGCCTGCATCCTTGAAACGTCCTAGAAACAAAAACCTGTGTGTTAACCAGAACTTCACATTTCATACTCAGTTTTTCCTCACTTATGATCCAACCTGTATTATAAAAAAAGAAAACTTAAAACAGAAAAGTTATCAATCCTGTGTCTAACCTTAGTCCAGTCTTTTGTCAGTGTCCAGTCGGTCCAACCTATGGTCTGCCTCGTCCGTCCAGTCACCATCCATTTACACACATTCACTCACACGCATTAACATCAGGTATTGCTGACAGTGGAGACTATCTCGCAAATATTCAGTCTTCACTCTCAGCAACATCAACTCATTTATTTGTTTTACTTTGTTTTTAAGAAAATAGTTCTTTCTGCTTTTAGACTGGATTGGCTCGCGGCAATCCTTTTACTTTGTCAGCGCTGTTATCCACTCTTTTGCAGGCCTGCTTAGAACAAAAATGAGAAAAAGAGAGCTGATTATTAGCTCATCAAAACACAAAACAAAATCACCTGACAGGTTTTTTCTAAGTGCACTGTTATAGAAACTATGGGCCCTTTTAGACATGTCCATGTTTATCAAAACTCCCTCTATTAAAATGAAAAACAACAGCCCCAAAAAATCTTAAACCATCTTAAATTTCACCCATTCAACGCACTGAAAACCTTGTCCAAACTGCACCGTTTTACACACAACCATGTCCCCTTAGACACTTCACCATACTTAGATTCAGCCTAACACCTTACAACAATGTGTCAACACTAATTTATACACCTCCTAATCAAATTTGCACCTCTGAACAATCTACCCCTCCTTTAAGGCCTCAATCACACACACACAGCAAGCTCCTCTGTCCACATTCACACAAGCTCTCAAACTTTTTCCATACTCAACCATATCTCAACAATTTAACTTGGCAAAAGAAATACATGTTTAAACTTTATCACATTATTAAATTATTTTCATTTTCTTTCTATACTAATCACTTACTTTGATCAATCAGTGCAAGAGCACTCCTGAGTCACTCTTATAAACACTTTTCTTTTGTTTTTTCCATCTATTTTAAATCTTTCCATCAATTGTATTAACCATTCACACCATTCTCTCACTCATACAAGCAGCAAGCAGATCTTCATTGCATGTGCTTATGTTCTTAGCCAGGTTTTTAATCAATATCTGTTCATTAAGCTTCAGGAGCTTGTCTTTATAAGGTTAATGCATTTTCTGTTTGTATGTGTATGGGTATATGTTATTTTGCATCTATGACTTCACAGTCTCCCAGACTTCTTCCCAACTCTCCAGTTAAGCAGTCAGTTTTCTTTTTCCCCGAGTTACTAACCCACATTTTGATTTCCCACCTTAAATTACCGCCCTCCTGGTCTTCAGCCAGGAGCTGGGGCTTACTTTTCAGGTTCCTGGACACATGCTGTGAACAATTCAACCAGAAACTTGCCTTAACTTTTCCATTGATGTTAACTTCTAACTTTCTTCCGACTGCTGGATCTGGAGAGCCGGTCCAAGTCTGCTTTACTCCTGAAAATAACAAAACTAAGACATTTTCATTATTATCACCAGTGGTTAAATAACCCATTTTCTGTCTCTGGTCAGAAACACCAATTATGCCATGCATGTAAGCGTGTTCTTCCTTGCGTTATGTGGTCATGTAAATGCAGTGAAAGCTGTTCTCTTCATTGCATCCTATATATTCATATTTAATTTATTCATTTCACCACTGAGCTTTAGGTTCAAACTATCTCACTTCTGATTCATTTCAAACATAATCTCACATGTAACAATTTGTATGTGTGTTTTCTATTCATTAAGGTAATGACAATTATTTCTTTCATTATTCTTACCTTTTCTAATGTTTACCTCTTTGTTATGCTATGGTGGACATCCCTAAACAATTCATGAGTTCAGGTTTCAATTTTCAATTCAATTATATCCTATATTCTCGCAGTCAAACTCGTCCAGCTTCATCTCTCACTGGTCCTCTCTGCACAATGTCCTGTTCGGGCTTCAAAGCTCCAGCAAACACAGTCTCAACTCAGCTGCTGTCTTCTTCTCTGTTTCTTTACAGTCTTTCTTTCAGATTTAGTCCCAGCATGGCAAAATATCACTCAATGTCCAGTGCTCTTCCACAATTCTTTATCCCACTGTTCAACTGCCCAGCCTGTATTTTCACAGTACATGTTACATTACTCTTACATGCTGCTGCTGGTCGTCAGTCGTCATCAGTGTTACTGGATCAGTGGCACTGCCGTTTGCCTGCTGTATTCAAGTCCACGATGTTCTATCGGTCTTCATCAGGCGATTAACTGTCCTTTGAACTTCTCCTCCGCTTCAGGGACAAAGTGAGAGATCCAGCCGCACAATTTCGAGCCAAAGACTGGCTTATTCTCCCAATTCTTTTAATCTACTTTTCTGCTGCTGAACTCAAGGTTCCAATGTTGAGAGAGTCCACCTGTATCGACACACTTAAAGCATACAATTAATAATATATTCATTTTTCTTAAAGGCTTCATTTGCTCCATGGGCCTCGTCTGTCTCTCTGTGTTCTTTCTATACACACTCAGTTCCCATATATGGGCATGCACAGTTCCTGTTCACTATTTCCTGTCGCTGCAGCCCCGGTACACAGAGCAATATTTCCTGTTCCTCAAACTAATCTAACTCCTTTGTTTTTTGTTTTCTTGAATTAAAAACACTTTCAAACTTTAGCACATCCTACTTTTCATCACACAAGAAATATATTTCACACTCCTTTATTCCATACACACGTTTAAAGGTTCTAACCTCTTTAGTCATTCAGTAATCGTCTCACACACTGCCTTTTCTTTCAAACTCCCCCTTTTCACTTACTTAGACAAATCACACAGTCACTCAAATCAAATACTGACAGCATTCACACAGTTAAAATCACACAAAATACGCTTTCATACGAGTATTTTGGACATGCCTTCCATGATCAGAAAGAGCAAGTCAAAAGAAAAAAGAAAAAGAAAACTGAAACCTCTCATAACATCACTGAAGGTCAAATATCTTCATAGACCCAAAAGTAAGCATATTATTTCCCTAGTCAAAAGTCAAACCGTTACTCACAGTAATTTTTAATCTCACAGCCTTTGTGTTTTGAATCATGGTCAGTGGCCCCTATTTCACAGCAAACACGCACCTCTGTTTCAACCAGCCCTGTCTGACCATCCGTTATTGGAGTCAACACAAGACTAAACGTAAAGCCAGTCATATCTCTGCTATCTTCTTCCAAAACTCCATGGTCTGTTTCCTCCATGGAGTGTACAGGTTACATTACAAAACTACATTTGAAAGCCAATCGCACACATGCAAAATGAGACAGACATGTATCATAAAGTAGTCATCGTATTTAACAACCGTAATGCCAACAAAGTAGAAATAAAAGCAATTCTTCCCTTAAAACACCAATATAAGTCGTCCTTAACCCAGTCTCTGCAGTCAGTCATTAGTTACTCATTAGTAAACAGGAAATGTCACTCTAAATAAGTCACAGGCATCTCATTTACATAGACACAGACACACAATCTCAAAATAACCAGCCTGCTGCAGCGCCCGTGGCAGACAGAGCCTATATACAAACATAGAAATTATAACACAGAGACGTCTGATAAATTAAATAATATTTACAAGGCCTTAAATTGCACAACCTACATAATTTAGACAAAATTTGAATTAACCCTCCAAGGGACAAACTCCAAGTTTTTGATAATCAATGACCCAGTATCAGGTCCAACCTGTGTCTGGTCTAATTGCTAAAGTTCCTAAGTCAATTTAAAAGCGTCCAACGCCCAAGGTCCAACCTTTACTACCCAAAAAAGTGCATAAACCGTTCCAAACGGTAAAGTGGTCCAACCACTAGTTATTCTGGAGTGCCCCAAGCTCCACAGTGACCAACTGACTATCCCTCATAGAGGACGGAGTCTAAGCGTCCCTGACTCCGGCAAGCGTTACCTCTGAGCGATGCACTTCCTAGAACTTTCCACAGTTCCGTTCTACATGAATTTAATTACGTTTTAAAGACATCCTATGAAACCACCAACCCACTTTATTGATGCCCAAGCCCAGCTTTGTATTCAATTATAACTGTATGACCATATACAGATTTCAAATGACCTATTTCCTAAATTCAGTAGTCCAACTACTTTAAATTCTCTTTCCTTAGCAGTCCAACTGCATTTAAATCCTCGTAGCAGTCCAACTGCTTTTCCTTTAATCAGTACTGTCACTTAACCTTACATTATCATTACTTCAACTTCAATTCTCATGAGATTTTCACCAAAATCAAAACAGACCTTTATCAGTAATTTTCAGTGAGTAGACTTTCAATTTTGTCAGAACCAATTCAGCACTGTTTGGAAATAATTCAACAGGTAGTGCCTTACCTTTGAATAAGCCGGCTTATGTCCACTCACTTCGACCACTGACTCGTGTCTGCCTGTTTGAGCACCTTGGACCCTCTCAGTCTCAACCTCCAACTCTCTCTGCTCAACCCGGGCCAATGCACCAAATGTTACGGGTTCGAAATTGAGGATGAGAGTAAAACAATGATGGTCCAGAAAAGGTCGTTCAAACAATTGATTTTAATGAATGCACGCAGCGTGGAGAGGTGTAAACTGCCAAACAGTTGTACATCTCTACCCAAAATACACTCTAGATTGCTTTTATAACATCAGGGTATTGTAACGCCCTTCTTGCGTTTACAAGCACATAATTTGCATGTACAGAACATTCATGTATTTTAAGAATTAACTGCAACATAGAGGTTCCTCCTTGTGGCATACTCTTAAGAATATAGTGATGATCTAAGGCCTTTGAGGTCACCATGGACTGGACATCCTTCCGTCACCTGTAACTAAGCAAACTCAAATGCAACAAGAAGCTGAATACATTCAGGCCTTTGCTCAGCTACTTTTTTTTACTGAAACAATATACTCAGCATATGAGTTATGATATATATATATATGTTTAACTCAATCATTTTAAAGTAGTTATAACTGCACCTGTAATAAACATGTTAATATTTGATTATGATAACCCCTATAATATAAATTATAACATAATGCCAGCAACTTCAATAAATGCTTGGATGAAATGATAATTACTGCAATGATAAGATGATGGTTATGTAAAATAATCCCTGTAATTCCACACCAGGCTGACAAAAAGTCAGAGCTCTACTGAGCCAACAATCCCTTTAACGTTAACTAGTAATGACTTCATGAACTTCTTCACAAATAAAATTTTTATCATTAGAGAAAAAATGACCAATAATCATCCCACAGATGTAATATTATCTACAGCTACTTTTAGTACCATTGATGTTAAGTTAGACTCTTTTTCTCCAATTGATCTTTCTGAGTTAACTTCAATAATTAATTCCTCCAAACCATCAACGTGTCTTTTAGACCCCATTCCTACAAAACTGCTCAAAGAAGTCCTGCCATTAATTAATTCTTCGATCTTAAATATGATCAACCTATCTCTAATAATCGGCTATGTACCACAGGCCTTCAAGGTGGCTGTAGTTAAACCTTTACTTAAAAAAGCCATCTCTAGACCCAGCTGTCTTAGCTAATTATAGGCCAATCTCCAACCTTCCTTTCATATCAAAAATCCTTGAAAGAGTAGTTGTCAAACAGCTAACAGATCATCTGCAGAGGAATGGCTTATTTGAAGAGTTTCAGTCAGGTTTCAGAGCTCATCACAGCACAGAAACAGCTTTAGTGAAGGTTACAAATGATCTTCTTATGGCCTCTGACAGTGGACTCATCTCTGTGCTTGTCCTGCTAGACCTCAGTGCTGCGTTTGATACTGTTGACCATAATATCCTATTAGAGCGATTAGAACATGCTGTAGGTATTACAGGTACTGCACTGCAGTGGTTTGTATCATATCTATCTAATAGACTCCAATTTGTTCAAGTAAATGGAGAGTCCTCTTCACACACTAAGGTTAAATATGGTGTTCCACAGGGTTCAGTGCTAGGACCAATTCTATTTACATTATACATGCTTCCCTAGGCAGCATCATTAGAAGACATAGCATAAATTTTCACTGCTATGCAGATGACACGCAGCTCTATCTATCCATGAAGCCAGGTAACACACACCAATTAGTGAAACTGCAGGAATGTCTTAAAGACATAAAGACCTGGATGGCCGCCAACTTTCTGCTTCTTAATTCAGATAAAACTGAGGTTATTGTACTCGGCCCTGAAAATCTTAGAAATATGGTATCTAAGCAGATTCTTACTCTGGATGGCATTACCTCGGCCTCCAGTAACACTGAGGAACCTTGGAGTCATTTTTGACCAGGACATGTCCTTCAATGCACATATTAAACAAATATGCAAGACTGCTTTCTTCCATTTGCGCAACATCTCTAAAATTAGAAATGGGTCATTCCTACTATTCGGTGCCATTTCAGTGTGATCACTCTTCATCAAAAAATACAAAATTTTGAATTATTTTAACATTTCATCTAAAAGAGGGATTTTCAACCTATAAGAAAAATGTATTGGTCCAGCTAAGGATATTATATTATAATATTTTTAAAATCAAAGTCTTTACCCATGACGTGCCAAATGTCCACCCTGTTACAGGACATTCAATTTTCTATTAATAACTGTTTTGAATACACAGTTATAGTAATATTTACATTTTCTAAAAGCTACAATGTCCCTTTTTAAAATCTGCAAGGAAATTTCAAGGAAGTATTTTAAACAAGCATTATATTGAAAGAAGACAGGTTCAGTTTTAAGACACAGTGTAATTTCAAAAGATTGTTTTTAGATTCAAAGGGAATATAAAAAAAAAAAAATTGGCTCCATTTTTAAGTAACTTAATTTTGCTGATTCATTCCTCCCAATAACCAAAGAGACATGCATTATGTTTGTTGATTTGATTTAATTAACAAAAGAAACACACAGGTAACAGGGTGGACAGAGGAGAAACAGGGTGGACAGGAGGTAACAGGGTGGACATAACATCAGTGACAAAAATACCACCTTAAAGAAACTTTGAACACTTTCACCATGCCCGTCCAACCAACACAGGTAGATACATGTCCACATTAAACAAGCAAATTTTCACTGTACACCCAACATAATGAACATTTTCTCACACCTTTTACCTATGCAACAGACCAGCAACTCCAGTTTTTTCAAGGAAATCCCACACTTTCCTCTCCAGCTGAACTGACCTCTTATTCAAAGGTGTTGGTTCTTTCATCAGACACACAACCTGGTCATCCCTATACCAGGTTATGTCCTCACGTGGACTTGGCCAGTGGAACTTGTTGGTCCCGTTCTTGTGCATGCATTTCACTTTAACATCCTCTTCAACCTCCAGAATGATTCCTGGGTAGGGTTCACCATCGTAGTTGATAATGCACCACTGACCAATATGATCTTTTGTGATGTTCTCAGGCCGGGTTGGTCCCTCAGTGCAATGTGGACTTGCCTCTTGACTAAGGCTTATCTCCTTCAGGCCATAGCATTCACAGTCCAGTACACCTTTGTCTGCCTGGCAAAGGCAGGTTATGTCCCTGTATTTTATTGTTCCTGGAGAGAAACTGAGTACTTGGTGGATTTTCATGGTTCCTTTGACAGGCACAAGTGTCGGTCCATCAATAATTTCTTTTACTTTCCTCTCAACATCATCTTCTCCCACAAAAAAGTTCCACTGAAGTGCCCATGTCTCTCAGCTTGTGAAACATAGCTTCTGCGTTGGGATATCTCCTCCATGGCGGACAATTGTGTCAGCTGACCTTTTAAGGGTGGCTCCAATACCATCTGGAGCCCCTTTCCATGGCTGGCCTCAAAAAGTTCCAGCTGATGTTTTTGAACCCTTTTTGAATGGCTCTTTTGAGAGCAGGTAAAGTTGCCCTTTTGTTTGTATTGTGTAGCTGGACCATCGCTGAAGACATGGAGGTGTTTGATAAGAGGGTATCTTTCTCTGATCATGTCTAACACAGGGTCAAGATGGGCCCATATCGCAGGGGGATCATGCCGCCTGGAAGGTGAGATAGAGCAGAATGTTACTGGTGACTGTTCAGCTGCAGTGTACAGTACTCCAGTATGTAGGGTTGCCTGCTGGTGTGACCCTCCGAAGTGGACTGCTTGTACTTCTTGAGAAGTACAAGTACTCCTCTACCTAATCAGCAAAGCATTGAACTGTCAACTCTTCTTCTAACCTTGAGGGTCCTGGTTGCGGGGCATTTTCTGGCTCTAGGGAATATTCTGGACTTAGGGGAGGAGTATTCATAGCCTCAAATTCTGTCCTGCCTTTGGCACTAGCCCTCTGCTTTCTTTTCCTTTCTCGCCACTGCTTTCTCTGTGCTCTCTTCTGTCGTTCACTGAGATCTGCCACTTTCTTTTTTTTCCCTTCCTCTCTGTCCTTTCTCCACTTCTCTTTCTCTTTATTGAGATATATCTGTCTTCTCTCAGGGTCAGCATCACGGCGTGCTCGGTGGCGCCGCTGCTTCTCCGCAGCAGACATTGGTGCCATTCCCTGAAAAATGTATACTATTCAAAATCTTCTAAAAGTATATATATACAGGTTAATAATAATTACCAATACACACTTGTATAAATAACCCTAAACACTAAACTTCTATCATCTTACGTCCCCCCTGTTACCATGTGTCCCCCCTGTTACAGTGCATAGCAATAACAGGGGTGACGGTAACAGGGGGGAGATTTTATGCTAAACTTAGCCATTACTACTAGTATGATGAACAACAAGCTAGTACATGGTGACCACTAAGAACCATTTTTAACATGTTTATTAGCCATATTATAAAAATTACAAAAAAAAAATTGTTTCCACTATTAATAAGCGTAACAGGTTGGACGTGTTATGCTTTGCCACATTACAAAATCTTGCTAAAACATTGAAAAAAGGGTTGATTAAAGAGTGGTACTTACTGCCTCTTCTTCTTGAAAGTTTTCCCTCCAAAATATGTTACATCCGGGAGTGTCATGTGACTAAAAGAATAATCAGGTGATGTGTTCTATGGAATTCTTATCAGAGTAACAGGGGTGACAGTTGATTCAGGGACACAACATTTTTTAAAGATTTTAAGTATTAAACATGCATTAATAATAAAAAAGAACATTTGATGAGGAACATTAGAAATAAGCCAATCCAGAAATGATGAAAAATCTAGATTTTTTTTTTTTTTTTTAAGTTATATTTGTAACTGAAGTCGAGCAAGCATGACTGGGGACATAGTACTTTAGTGACTTGTGCTAAAATAAAAGTAATTTACTTTTAATGTATTTATCCTGTGTATATATATCAATGTGTTCTATGGTAGAGGGGGGTTAAACATACAAGAAAATGGTTTAGAAATAAGCATTAGACAAGTTTTACACTAAATATACCATATTATGTCATTAGGACTCAAATGGCACCGAATAGTAAGAATGACCCAAATATCCTGTCTCAGAGTGATGCTGAAAAACTAGTTCATGCATTTATTACTTCCAGGCTGGACTACTGTAATTCTTTATTATCAGGATGTCCTAAAAACTCACTGAAAAGCCTTCAGCTGATCCAAAATGCTGCAGCAAGGGTACTGACAGGGACTAGAAAGAGAGCATATATTTCTCCTGTTTTGGCTTCCCTTCATTGGCTTCCTGTTAAATCCAGAATTGAATTCAAAATCCTGCTCCTCACATACAAAGTCTTAAATAATCAGGCCCCATCTTATCTTAATGACCTTGTAGTACCATATCACCCCATTAGAGCACTTCGCTCTCGCTCTGCAGGCTTACTTGTTGTTCCTAGAGTATTTAAAAGTAGAATGGGAGGCAGAGCCTTCAGTTTTCAGGCCCCTCTTCTGTGGAACCAGCTTCCAGTTTGGATTCGGAGACAGACACTATCTCTACTTTCAAGATTAGGCTTAAAACTTTCCTTTTGCTAAAGCATATAGTTAGGGCTGGACCAGGTGACCCTGAATCCTCCCTTAGTTATGCTGCAATAGACGTGAGCTGCCGGGATTCCCATGATGCATTGAGTTTTCCCTTCCACTCACCTTTCTCACTCAGTATGTGTTAATAGACCTCTCTGCATCGAATCATATCTGTTATTAATCTCTGTCTCTCTTCCACAGCATGTCTTTATCCTGTTTTTCTTCTTTCACCCCAACCGGTCGCAGCAGATGGCCGCCTCCTGAGCCTGGTTCTGCCGGAGGTTTCTTCCTGTTAAAGGGAGTTTTCCTTCCCACTGTCGCCAAAGTGCTTGCTCATAGGGGGTCATATGATTGTTGGGTTTTTCTTTGTATTTATTATTGTGCTATCTACTGTACAATATAAAGCGCCTTGAGGCGACTTTTGTTGTGATTTGGCGCTATATAAATAAAATTGAATTGAATTGAATTGAATTTACGTTTATCAATCATATATCACAGATTTAGAATTTTTTGTAGTACTAAGCAACTACAGAGCGAAAGTCTGGGTCAAGCGCCGAGGCCACGGCAAGAACAAAGGAAACCTCGAAGCGTTAAAGCTAGCTTTGTAAGGGAATATAACTAAGAAATTATGAAATAAAAATGTTTTCTTTGTTGATATACTTTGTTCGCAGTGCAATTTATTTGTTGCCGGATTGTAAGAAGTAGACACAATTTCGGGCTCCCACATTTTGTGGGAGCAACGTAAATAACAGTAAAAAAACTCGTTAATGTTGTACATTAACGAGTTTTTTTTTTTACTGTTATTCAAATGCAAACATGGAAATAACGAGTAGGGAAAAAAAAATCATTCATTCTTACCTTATACTAATCGTGGTGCAGGCCAGTGCAGTGCATGAACTGATGCCTTCTCCGGTCAATTCCGCTGAGAGTAAATCAAATGTCCCGCTCTACTGTAGAAGACAATGAATACCTGGTGGGATGTACCAATGTGAGAGGGGTGCTGCGGAATAGTCCAAGTGATCGCTGCTTTAATTTCCCGGTCAACTATACATAAATTGCACGTAGACACGATTTTTTAAAGCTGGTGAACTCGACCAAGTCATTGATAACAAGTGAACAATAAATCTACTTTCTCTGGTACTTTATACCCGATCAGTTGCAATGCAATTTAATGCTCAACTACAAATCGATGGTTTTGATGGTGACCGGGCGAATGATCGTCAACTATAAATAGACGTTTTCTCGACGTTGTTGTTGTCACCTGGTCGACTATAAATAGATCAAATATCAATGACAAAAATACAACGGTGAATCAACATCTCTATAGTAAGACCGTCGGTTTACCACAGTATTTCAATGTTGTTACAACATTGGCATTTCAACCCCGACCATATACGACGGTTCGGATGAAAAATCGACATAGATTCAATGTCGTCTTGCTATCTGGGTATTGATCAATGGACATGAGCACCATTCACAGAGTGTTGGGGAATAGCTGCAATCACAGCATTGTAAGATGGCAAGAGATGTACCCTTAGGCCCCCTCCTCAATGATCAATGATCATGAGAATTTGCATATTAATGATCAAGGAACTGACCTCCCAGCCCATTGTTCCTTCAGTGGTGCTAGTTTCAGTCATTGTGCAAAGTACTGTTTATAAGATTGGGAAAACCTACAGTCAGCTGAGACTGAAGAAGTCACTTGGATGAGTGACGAAACGTTTCTCCCACTGAAAACGCTACATTCAGATGAACAGAATCAACCTTTTGGGATTTACTTACCTGGATGATTGAGCATGCATCAAGACCTCCCTTAGGCAGTACTACTAGAAGGCATAGCATACTTTTTCACTGATATGCTATAGATACCCAGGATTATCTATCCATGACGCAGATAACACACACCAATTAGTTGAACTGCAGGAATGTCTTAAAGACAAAGGCCTGGATAACCGCTAATTTCCTGCTTCTAAATTCAGATAAAACTGAGGTAATTGTACTTGGCCCTGAAAATGTTATAAAATGTTATCTTGGTCTCCAGTAACACTGTCAGGAAGTTGTTTTTGACCAGAATATCTCCTTCAATACACATAAAAAATTTGTAAGACTGCTTTCTTCCACTTGCACAATCTCTCTAAAATTAGAAACATCTTGCTTCAGAGTGACGCTCACCAGTTGATGCATTTATTACTTCTATTGCTACTGTAATTTCTTATTATCAGGATGACCCTAAATCCTCCTTTAGTTATGCTGCAATAGGTCTAGTCTGCTGGGGGATGTCCATGATGCGCTATTTCTGTGTTCACCTTTTTCACTCACTGTGTGTTTATTCACCACCCTGCATTCCATAGATAGTTGTTATTAATCTATAGCTCTCTTCCACAGGGTGTCTTTTATGCAGTCTTCCTCCTTTTCCCCCAACTGGTCGCGGCAGATTGCTGCCCATCCCTGAAAGGAAGCTTTTCCTTCCCACTGTCACCAAGTGCTTGCTCAAAGGGGGGTCTTTTGATTGTTGGGGTTCCTTTCTATTATTGTAGGATCGTTAGTTTACAGTATAAAGTGCCCCGAGGTGACTGTTGTTGTGATTTGGTGGTACATAATTCAATTAAATTTCATTTAAACAATTAGGTGAAACTGAAGCTAAGATGGGGTGTTATGGGGTTAAAACGATGCCACCTTAAAATGAAACTGAAAAAAATATTGTAAGTGAATTAAATGTACTGAAAAAAAATTTTTTCTAAAATGAAAATGATAGTGAAAAAAGATTAACTGAAACTGTAATTTTTTTTATGCTTACAATTGTTTTTTCGCTTAATTTTTTTTCAGTTTCAATTTGCTGGCACTGTTTTGCCATCCTGGAGCTTACTTTAAGGGTGGGGCTTCAGACCCGCATGCAAACTGTAATCTTGTGCTCAATTCCTTTCTAATATGTACAATGACAGTTCAAGATGATGACCTGTTAGATCTACTTCATGCTCCCAAACCTCTGCGTCAGTTTGGTCTCGGAGAGTCAGAGTTATTTCTTCTGTGTTCATTGGAAAGCAGATCACAAATGTTGGGGGGTAGTTTGGTCCAAACCCCATGTCTAACTCAGCTCTCTGAAAAGAAGCATAGTATCATTATCTTTAACTATACCAGTTTTATTAAGTGATTCTTACTCAATTCCTAAACATCTTATATATCTCCATTCATTTGGATAACAGTTTTGTACTGTCAAGGCCCAGATTCTGTTTATAGTTTCCCCCACTATATAGATTCTGATATTTCTGCCAATAAAACCTCACATGGTAAACACATCACTAATTAATTTCACTTGACACCAGACTGCGATTCACATAAAAAAAATCTTGATTCAAAAATTTAAATTAAAAATTAAATGTAGAGAATCTGCGCATTTGAATTAAGCAACTGAATCCTATCCTCAGAGCTTTTATTATGCTGTCACTATAGAAACATTTAGTCATCTTATCATCTAGTTTTATAATATTAGAATTGACTGAATTCTAGTTTCTAAAAATTCTAAAAATCAATTAAGGTCATCAAGTAGCTTCATATCTCTGCTCATATTTAAATAAGATTTCAACAACATGCCTACAGACCCTGAGAGAACTGGTTTCAGGACTTTTAAACGAACTGCAAATGACCCACAAGCTTGATGCCTTCATTCCTTCAAAGTACTTACTTTGGGTTGGATTTTACAGGCCACTGGGCAGTGAACGGTGTAGGTCTGATTTTTGATGAGGTTACATGCAGAAGGCACCAGGATGAAGTGGGAACCTTGATGTTGCCTGCTTACCTTAAGAGCCATCAGAACATGCTATTTAGAGGTTTATCCATACACAAAGCCATTTAGACAACAACACTAAATAAAATCTACAAATTTACAAAAGGGAAACATTTGCCATTTTTAATTGAAATTACTTCTATGATTTTCTATTTTGACGCCATTTCCCTTTCCTATTTTTCCAGAAAGAATTTGGACTAAGCAGTTAAAATAGTTTTGATCACTAAAAATTCACACATCGATAACATTAACCTTTATAAAAATTTTGAATGAATGTCACCCCCAGAAGCGCAGCACAATACACAAATAACTTCAAGTTCATTTTTCATGTCCTTCCAGCTGATACCATGCAGACAGATTTAGTTATAACATCGTCCCACGCACCTGCATGAGTTTTTCCTCCTTCCCATTCCTCTCATGCATTAATACACGTAGATGTCAATAAAGCTGTGGTTGTTTTTTTGTTTGTTATTTTTTTATTTAAAGTGGAAAGGAATTTCATATGTAACATGTTTCTTGTCTGTCTGCTAGCTAATGGGTACAGCTGTATTTCCCAGTGATAAAAATAATGTGTTAAGATATATAAAAGTGAGGAAGAGGCAGATAATAGATTATTTTCAGAGGTAAGGGCTGCTCACCAAGTGACATTTGATAAACTAAAAATCAAGAACTTGCATGTAATGTCCTACTTCATGTTAGAATTATTTTAACCAGACATGTAGACCATGTCTGGTTGAAGTTATCTGGTTATTGTGTATTGTGAAATGAAAATTAAATAAATTATAATTTCAGGTTACCAAATAGCTAACAGCAATTGAAACAGGATATTCTGTAGTATTGCTGTGCAGTTTACACTAAAAGATGCTGAACTCATCACTCCTTGGTTATGTCCTGGGAAGCTGCTGAGATATTAGAGAGACACGACACTGAAAGAATACTGTACTGAAATTTATGGGAGAATTTTGGTAAAGATGGTGATAGAAGCATAAATTAATGAGGAAAGCTTTAAAACCTTGCTTGTGTAAGTGAGCAAGTTTTTATCAGGTGCAACTAGTGGTTTCATAAAAGTGTTTTCTTAATTTCCAAAACATTGAATTAAAGTTTATTTACATAAAGGTTCAAAGTAACTACCCAATATGGCTGCTAAATTACACACTTGCTTCTAGAATGATTTTGATAGAAGTCATCAATTTAAGATGATGATGTTCTTTAGTAACACTTTAAACTGGCTATGGGTTGGTAAGCAGCCATAATGGCTAAGCAACATCTGCTGCAGAAGTAAATGCTGCAGCAGCAACAGCACAAGTCAGCTGATCACAGCCTGTCCACAAAGAAAATTGTGATTACCAGAAATTATTATGGAACTTTTTTGTAAGTGATTAATTTCCTCCCACTCCACCACTACAATTCCAGGCGAATACAGAGTTACACAATAATGCAATCAATTCAGATTCTATTGACACAATGAAAAAGATGAAGGTGTAATAATTATGAATGTTTACCTGATCCAGGGGAATGTTTCTTGGCAGGAGAAGCACATTGAGGTTTTGAGTCTCTTTTTTACAGTTTGGTGGTCTGAGGAACAATAAAATTTGCCCCTTTACTGGTTCTGCACTGTCCAAATCAACAACAGGACCAAAGGCAGAGAAGTGTGGGGTTTTGATTACCACATGAGTATCTGTGATCTTTAGTGGTTTGATGAAGCTCATTGTATCATCAGTGAAGTGGACAACAGAGAGGAGGCCATCAGAGAGCAGAGCTGTGAAAACACAGACCCAAAGGACATGCATTTAACTGACCACCTACTGATCCACCCATTTTAACCACCCACTCTTACAAACAGCCTTTCTATGTCTTTTCTGACCCCCTTATTGCTTCTCTGTTCCTTTCTTTTCAGTTAATTCATGTTACTAAGATCACCATCATTCACATGCATCTTCACTTTCTCCATTTTCAGTGAGTGAGCTCATGCGCACAACTATGTTCACATGTGTCTGATAGTGAGTGTCTGCATGTATTTGTGCCCATTCATATACACATTAATAATTTTAATAATTTTTTAATAAGAGGAACCATCAGAATATTCGCTCAACTCACAAGGTGACACAATTTAACTCAAATGAATGCCATATTTTATCTAAGACATTGAGGTATGCATTCAACCCTCTATGACAACATGAGTCAGAGATATATAACTGAAGCCATCCTGTCTCGAATCTCACTCGTTTTTACAAGGTCTGTGTCAGCGGGCTATTGGAACAAGGCATACATGGACAAGGACTGTTAATATGGAATTGATGTGTAATACTCTGATAAATATCAGTGGTATTTGTTTGTTTTTCATGGGAATAAGTTAAAGATAAAATTACAGTTCATGGTGAAGCTAAAACTTGCATAACTATTAGATATAGATAAATGTATTAAAATGCATAAATAGTTGTGTTTAAAATCAGTTACTTTAAAACATAATTTCATGGAATGTGAATGTCTTTAAAAAGAGAAGAGGTTTAAAAATTATTTTCTTACGCTACGTCACGTGAGTTCATGACCTTGAGTTTTTTTTTTTTTTCACTTCCGGGAGAAGACTAGAGAACAAGAGAGGAAAGAAAGGAGATATATGAAAAAATGGCGTAGTCAGAGCAAAGACTCCGGGACTGCGTATGTCGCCAATGTTGAGGTTGTTCGGCAACAACAAAACAACAGACTGTGGACTTTCCGGTAATTATTCGGAGCGTTTGAGTTGGACTTTCCGTATCCATTTGTGCTGGGTGAGCACGAGGCAAGTTTGGTTACGTTAGCTAGCCGGAGCTAGGCTAACGTCACAGTCCTTGCTGAAGGGGATACCGCCTGAACGGACAGAAGGAGTTTTGAGAGTCGTCTCGGGAGAGAGACGTTGACGGAGGACGATTCGCTACTACTGAGGGAACCGGAGATTCGTTGCTCGCTGCTGCGAGCGGAGACGGTTGCTACCGCAACGAGCGAGTGATTCATCGGATGCGGCCAAGACTTCACGGATACACGGAGGTATCGTTATTACAAAGAGCTCCAACTAAAGCGCGCCAACAAAAATAGACTAAGAGTGCACTCAAAAAAAATAAATAAAATTAGACAGTTTGAGAAAAGAGACTAAAACCTATCCCCCGGGGTTCCATTTTATTTTCTATATTCATTCTTCTTCATAAAAAAAAAAGGGTTTGAATGTGAGTTTCCTGCAAATGTTTAATACATTTTCTAAACCTGAGATCTCGTGTTGGTTTTATTGCATGGTGTTTTATCATTTAAGTATTCAGATACATAAGCGTTTACAGGCCAAGTGTACTTCCCATAGCCTCCACCTGACTATTTAGACACGAGAATCATACGATACCCTAGACTGATATTTACTTTTCGAGATGTATCTTTTATCACAGAATGTTTAACCAGGGTTAAGACTTCACCTGAAGGCATAAGGGGGGTTTTGTCACACGAGCCGGTGGTAAAAGTGTTACAGATGCAATGTTATTATCTAAGTGTCTGAAGATTCTCAGTCACCCAGGTCATCGTAGTCTAAGGAACTTGGAAAGGAAAGTGTCTGGACTTCTTGAAGTTGCTTGAAGATGTTTCACCTCTCATCTGAGAAGCTTCTTCACTTCTAAGAGCAAATGGTGGAGAGTCACAGATTTTAAGCCCTGTGGGAGTGTCCCCTAAGAGGGTCATGGACCCCTATTGATCCTCTACCTAATTACACGAGCCAAAGTGTGAAAACTGTGTGGGTCACAATCAGCCAGGGTTTTGGGTGAACCCATTGTGAAAACTAGCCCAGCCCTATCATGTGATTTCCTGAGGTCAGATGGCCCAGGATGTGAGTGGGCATTAAGGCGTCTGGGAAGGGATCTCAACACTGGATTATAGATGGCAGACAGTTGGTGTCGTAAACCACCGCCTCTGTTCAAAGATGTTCTCTCACAGTGGACATAAATGGCTTCTTTCACTCCTCTTTCAAACCATCTGTCTTCTCTGTCCAAAATGTGAACATTGGCATCCTCAAAAGAGTGACCTTTGTCCTTTAGATGCAGATGGACAGCCGAGTCTTATCCTGTCAAAGTGGCTCTTCTATGTTGTGCCATATGTTTATGAAGTGGCTGTTTGGTCTCTCCAATGTAGAGGTCTGAGCACTCCTTACTACACTGTACAGAATACACTACGTTGCCAAAGCCTTGGCTGATTGTGACCCACGTCAGTTTTCACACCTTGGTTCGTGTGATTAAGTAGAGGATCAGAGCCTACAGCACAGTAGGAACAATAGTGAGCAGTATGGACATGAGTGAGTGCTTGTAGAAGAGAGAAGGGGAACTGAATTAGAGGATGCCCAGCAACCTGCAATGATAGATGCATCTATAGTGCATCCAGAAAGGATTCACAACACTTCATTTGTTCCACATTTTGTCATGTTACAGCCTTGTTCTAAAATGGATTAAAGCCATTTTCACCTCAGAATTCTATGCACAATAATGGGTATTTGTGTTCACAACTCTTGCCACTAGGCTGAAGAGACATATCAGGGAAGCAGAGGGCATGAATTAAAACCTGTTATCCAGGCATGTACTCTCAGCTACAAGAGAATAATAACACAAGTGCAGCTGAAACTGAGCAATATTGGAAGAGCATTTGAGAGAAAGAGGTGTCACACAACACCACTGCCAAGTGGCTGGTGGACCTAAGAGCAGACTGCAGCAACCTCCCAGAGCAAGAGCCAGTCAACATCACAAAGGCAGACATACAACAAGTCTCTGGGGCGAGTGGGTGATTACTGTGGGCATTACTGTCAAAAATAATTTGCTCACCTTTCTGTGTTTCACAGTGTGGGAAGTGTAGCTGACGGACAGCATCCTCACAACATTTGATGTCGAACAGTGGCCCTGCAGCCATTTTTCCAGCTTGGTGGAGGATGCTCTCATCCCACTGGATGATTTTGTACAGGAGCTCTGCCTCCCGAGTCAAATCAAACACCAGTCCAGTCAGCGTACAGTGGAACAAACCTGAGCCAGAACTTTTGAACCTGCAGGGTATAACAGAGTTTGATCGACTTGAACTCTTAAACCCTAAAATGAAAAACTTTGTTCCTATCAGACTCTGCCTCACGATCACTGACCAAATAGACAAAAAAAAGAGAGAAATACTAAAAAAAAAAAAAAAAAAAGACTATCACTAATTTGTATTAGACTTTCAAACTGTAGCACATAGACCAAAGTAAAATAAATATCACAGTTAACGCAGAAAACTCCAGGAGCATGTAGTCCTGTATCATCTCCACTAATGATGAAAGAATGAAAACAGAATATGCAGTATTTTCTGTTGGTGGTTCCAAGGAAAGTATGTTATGACATTTCCATACTTGGAATACATACATACTTATTAAAATACAATTTCTACCTGTTTCAAAACTTTTTGCTAGCTAACAAAACAGTTTACCAACAGATTTTACATTTCTTAACAACATTACTAGAGGTCTAGATAATCTGTGTTGTTCCGATGATGAGAAAGAATAGCCATCCATGAAGTCACCAATATGGCAAAAAAAAAAAAAAAAAATCTCATGACAGTCAAATATAAATAACAGTAATAGCAGGCAGTAATTTGGACACAAGCTCAGGTTTGATCAGCTCCAGTGATGTCACATCACATATATACTTTTTTAAAAATCTTTCCTCTATATTTAAAAAAAAAAAAAAAAATAATACTTCAAATAGATTGCACACATACCTTATTGTTCAGTCTAATTTGTTAGAAAACCTACTGAGAAAGTCACATTGAAAGTTGTTACTGCTGTGGATTTATGATGTTCTTACCTGTAGGAGATTTGTGCAGATTCATTTTGAACTTTAGGTATGAAGCTGGATGGAAGCTGGAATTTAGAAAGCAACATTTGTTAATAAATGGTGAAAACTTAACTTAAGCATACTTTACAGAAGGAACACATGCTTTCTATGAGAATACAAGGTTTACACAAGACCCATGTCTTCCCTTGTGTGAGATTACAAGGCCACAGAACTGATAGTAATTTTGCTAATCAAGATCCAGCAGAAAGGGTATAAAACTGAAGCTTGATGCAGTCTGATAATTATTCACCTGTAGTGTTGTAGTGAAGTTTGTTAGTTCCATCATACAAATTCACAGCAGGCATTCAAAGAGTTTGTTTCCTAGAATCTACCAATCTTAGGATCTTCAGATTCTTCTGTAGTATAAAGAGTTTTTTCCTCACCTTTGTCGCATCTTTGGGATTTATGTCTGGTGTATTTGGACCCAGTTTGACCTCAGAGTCACCTGATGGGAGAAGACAAAATGCTGATGAAAATATACACTATGCTCTAGCTCTCTTCATAAGAACTGAGTCATTCTGACTTCAGCAGCTCAAGGCTTCCTGCCATCTTTCTTTCAAGTTAGCTGGTAGCTGTCCAAAGATGAAGTATGTTAGCTACAAACATCTACAATCTACTTGGATATTTATATTCTCTAATATTGTCTGCTACGTGTATGCACTCACTTTTCAGTGAGACTCGACAGCTACAGCCAACATGTTTTGTGTTTTCACCATACAGGGAGTGCAGAATTATTAGGCAAGTTGTATTTTTGAGGAATAATTTTATTATTGAACAACCATGTTCTCAATGAACCCAAAAAACTCATTAATATCAAAGCTGAATGTTTTTGGAAGTAGTTTTTAGTTTGTTTTTAGTTTTAGCTATTTTAGGGGGATATCTGTGTGTGCAGGTGACTATTACTGTGCATAATTATTAGGCAACTTAACAAAAAACAAATATATACCCATTTCAATTATTTATTTTTACCAGTGAAACCAATATAACAACATCTCCACATTCACAAATATACATTTCTGACATTCAAAAACAAAACAAAAACAAATCAGCGACCAATATAGCCACCTTTCTTTGCAAGGACACTCAAAAGCCTGCCATCCATGGATTCTGTCAGTGTTTTGATCTGTTCACCATCAACATGCGTGCAGCAGCAACCACAGCCTCCCAGACACTGTTCAGAGAGGTGTACTGTTTTCCCTCCTTGTAAATCTCACATTTGATGATGGACCACAGGTTCTCAATGGGGTTCAGATCAGGTGAACAAGGAGGCCATGTCATTAGTTTTTCTTCTTTTATACCCTTTCTTGCCAGCCACGCTGTGGAGTACTTGGACGCGTGTGATGGAGCATTGTCCTGCATGAAAAATCATGTTTTTCTTGAAGGATGCAGACTTCTTCCTGTACCACTGCTTGAAGAAGGTGTCTTCCAGAAACTGGCAGTAGGACTGGGAGTTGAGCTTGACTCCATCCTCAACCCGAAAAGGCCCCACAAGCTCATCTTTGATGATACCAGCCCAAACCAGTACTCCACCTCCACCTTGCTGGCGTCTGAGTCGGACTGGAGCTCTCTGCCCTTCACCAATCCAGCCACGGGCCCATCAAGACTCACTCTCATTTCATCAGTCCATCAAACCTTAGAAAAATCAGTCTTGAGATATTTCTTGGCCCAGTCTTGACGTTTCAGCTTGTGTGTCTTGTTCAGTGGTGGTCGTCTTTCAGCCTTTCTTACCTTGGCCATGTCTCTGAGTATTGCACACCTTGTGCTTTTGGGCACTCCAGTGATGTTGCAGCTCTGAAATATGGCCAAACTGGTGGCAAGTGGCATCTTGGCAGCTGCACGCTTGACTTTTCTCAGTTCATGGGCAGTTATTTTGCGCCTTGGTTTTTCCACACGCTTCTTGCGACCCTGTTGACTATTTTGAATGAAACGCTTGATTGTTCGATGATCACGCTTCAGAAGCTTTGCAATTTTAAGACTGCTGCATCCCTCTGCAAGATATCTCACTATTTTTGACTTTTCTGAGCCTGTCAAGTCCTTCTTTTGACCCATTTTGCCAAAGGAAAGGAAGTTGCCTAATAATTATGCACACCTGATATAGGGTGTTGATGTCATTAGACCACACCCCTTCTCATTACAGAGATGCACATCACCTAATATGCTTAATTGGTAGTAGGCTTTCAAGCCTATACAGCTTGGAGTAAGACAACATGCATGAAGAGGATGATGTGGACAAAATACTCATTTGCCTAATAATTCTGCACTCCCTGTATAGCAGGTGTGCTGTTGTGGTCACTATTATTCTCAATTACATGAATAATGGTCTACTTACACTACTGTGCAAAAGTCTTGATCCACACCTGATTTCTTTATGGTTTGGTAGGAAAATTGAGATAAAGTTCCAGTGATTTATTTAGTACAATTTTTTGGTGTACAAGCAGGTTTTTAAGGTAGCTTGAAAGTCAGTATTTGGTGCGTGCACATTTATTCTTCAACTTCAATGCTCTGAACTTGTGGCGGAGTGTGGTTTGTGGGTCAGCTGCAAGGAAGGGGTGGAGTGCCAGGGGAGACTGACTCACACATCTGACCTCCATCATCTAATCACGTCTCTCGTTTTGAGGATGTTGCTGGGACCGGAGAGGAGGGCGGTGTATGCTGCGGAAAATGAGGCAGCTGGAAAGCTGGACACTTAAAAAAAAAAAACCGCAGCACTGTGGTCGTCGGGTCCGTCATTGTCACTGAAGTCTCTTAGGCAGATGTTTTTGTTTTAGGTTTTGCTCATATTGTTACATTTTTTCAATTCAATTTTATTTATATAGAGCCAAATCACAACAGAAGTCACCTCAAGCTCCTTTAAGGCAAAGACCCGACAACAATCAAACAACTCCCTACAAGCAAGCACTTGGTGACAGTGGGAAGGAAAAACTCTTAACAGGAAGAAATCTCAGGGAGGGTGCTGCCTCTGCCAGTTGGGATGGAAACAGGGAAACAGGAAACTACTTAGCCCAAGAAGCACAGTCTGAGAGCAAAATACTCTTTTGTGGTGATATGGTACAAATAAAGTCTTTAAGATAAGATGGGGCCTGATTATTCAAGAACTTGTATGGGAGGATTTTAAATTTGTTTCTTCTGAAGAATGTTCGTACACTGAGTTGCCACAAAGAACTAACATTTGTAAGAATCACATACTCATGTCTGTTTCTTACTTATCTTCTCCAAAAAACTACTAAAAATCATACCTACTGCTGACTGGATTGCCAACATGTCCATTTCCAGTTCCTTTGTTTGCGCCCCCTCTGATCTACAACAACACAAGAAAAGACAGCTTTAAATGTGCATACATTATATGGCATCACCTTGTATGTGGGGAGAATGATTTTAAATTCGATTCTGGATTTAACAGGAGGCCAGTGAAGAGAAACCACTGTCCTGTCCTAGGTGACATTTCATGTCCCAATTGGCAGTCTTGGTAGCAGGGGATTGGTCCGCCAGGACGTTCGCTTCTGCCCGCCCGGCTCACAATACACCCGACCCCTACGGTGCTTCTTGCGGGTGGTGGGCTTGCAGGAAGATGGGCTCATGTCCCTTTTTTGGGCTGTGCCTGGCCAGGCCCCATGGACTAAGGCCCAGTCACCAGACGCTCGCCCTCGGGCACCTTCCCTGGGCCTAGCTCCAGGACGGGGCCCCAGTAACCCTATGCCGGTCAGGGATAGGGTTGATGGATTGGTGCTGCGGCTGCAGTGATGTGAACGCTGTACTGGTCTGTTGTGGTGAAGAGAGAGCTGAGTGTAAAAGCAAAGCTCTTGATTTACCGGTCGATCTACGTCCCTACCTTCACCTATGGTCACGAGCTGTGGGTAGTGACCGAAAGAACGAGATCGTGGATACAAGCGGTGGAAATGGGCTTCTCCCTTAAAGATAGGGTGAGAAGTTTGGCCATCTGAAAGGGGCTCAGAGTAGAGCCGCTGCTCCACATCGAAAAGAGCCAGTTGAGGTGGTTCGGGCATCTGACAAGGATGCCTTCTGGGCATCTGGAATGGGCACGTCCCACCGGGACAAGGCCCCAGGGCAGACCCAGGACACGCTGGTGAGATTATATATCTCAAGGCTGGCCTGGGAACGCCTTGGTGTTCCCCTGGACAAGCTGGAGGAGGTGGCTGGGGAGAGGGAGGTCTGGGCTTCTCTGCTTGGGCTACTGTCCCCGCAACCCAGCCCCAGATAAGCAGAAGAAGATGGATGGATGTCCTGTCCTAGCGTCACTCTGAGACAGGATCAACCAATCAAGCCTTTATTTGTCACATGCAATGTTACACATACATGTTACCTGCAGTGAAAATTTGACCCGCTTCCGACCACACATACATTGCACAAACATCACATTGGGAATAGGGCTGTGCAATATGACCAACCAAAATCTCATATCCCAATATAAGACATTTATCGTCCCGACCGATGCATGAAATTATACATTCCTAGACATAAGTTGAAACAGCTGCAATTTTCTTTGAGTATTTATTACACGGCGTGCTATGGGGTATGGAGTGACCTGATGTAGACAACAGCCCCATCTGGTTCTGCAGCCATCTTTCTGGCGCTGGACACAGACCCGCCTGCCTGATTGTTTTAATTCACTTGCAGATCAGACCATCAAAACAGCTGCAGCTTGTACCGTTGTAATGTACGACTGTTGTTTTTTCTGTTCCTGTCTCACGCTTGCAGGTCTGTGATCAACTTAGACTAAAATCTTGTAGAAACAGCAATCTAACTACAACTGTAACACACATGAAATTGTAGAAAATGATTGAGGAAAGTTCATAATACATGAGAGAAGTTTGGTTATTTAAGAGTTGTGTGTGCATTTCTCTCTCAACTAAAGACACTCACTCTGACTTTTATGGTTGAAAGCTTGTCTCAAAGCAAATTTGTTATTTTTTATGGCACTCTACTAAACAGTCATGTTCTATTAGAGAGCTGTGTAGTTCATGAAGCACACAAACAATCATATTTACCTATATCCATTGTGCTAATTTAACACTGGGGGACAGCTAGGTGAAAAGGATGATTATTTTTTTTTTAAAGAAAATAAAAAAGTTAGCAGGTAATATGTAGCCTTTACGTTTATAGCCTGATTATCTGCAGATAGCAGGTATGATTATATTCACCTTTATTTAAGAAAAAATCAACACAGATCTGTTAATTTTGTTGATGAAGGTTAAAAATTGTCAGATATAAAATCCTCTGATTTAAAAGAAGTGAGTTCTTTAAAGGAAAACATATTTACCTGAGCTGTGAGATATAAGGCAGACACTGCTGGAAACTCCTCACTTCACTCTCTTCATGTGAGCAGCCTGTCAGCTCCAGGAGGATGGAGGTCTTTCTGTCTGAGAGGTTTATGGACCAGACTGCAGGAGCTGACTGGAAAACTGACTGTAATGATGGAAGGACACTCAAGCCTGTTTTAGTCTCATAGTCCTTCACTTGGGAGTACAGATATATCAGGAAATCACACTGGATCTCTGCATCCATGTATGTCTCATTAAGTGGGAATGTTTGATATGTGCACACTGATGATAACAGCTCCAGTATCTTCTCTCCTGTCTGCTGTTCTCTCTCTGCTGCTGCACAGAACAGAGTCACAAAGAACCTGACTGCTTCATGAAGACGTGCCCTCAACTGCAAAACACTGGAACAATGAGAAGGAAACATTTAGTGATGATTTGGTCTGAGCTGCATAAATACAACCACACACTACTGATGGACTCCATCTTGTCCATGTGTGTCCTGTATATATAATGAAAGTCCATTTTAAAGCCATCTTCCATCAGATCAGCTGAACATTGTTTTTAGACTGTTACTGACTCACAACACAAACACTAATCCTGTGTGTGAAATCACTGCGTGCTGAACTGTAACTGTCATTTTATTTGCTGTCTGACTTTAGAGAGTAAAACACTAAATATCAACAACATAGAAACACACAGAGTGGAACAACAACATCTACACTTCATATCTTGTACAACAGCAGCTTCACCTGCTGCTCAGATCAGACACGTGGAAATCACACTTATTCTGCACATCTTCATGTGTTACTGGATTAAATTCAAAGATATAACTAGTTCACACATAGTAACTGCTCTTTTCTTTTTTTATGAACTCGAATCTGACATTATATTCGAAAATCCATCAGCAATGGTGATTTACAGTGTTTCTGAACATTCAAGAATTATTTGTATCTTTCATGATGTTTCAACTAGAGATGGACGATCCAATATTACGTATCGTATCGGTCCGATACTGACTTAAATTACTGGATCGGATATCGGAGAGAAAAAATGTAATCCGATCCATTAAATATCACAAAAGCACCTGACAAAACTAGCGACATGGCGTAACTCAGCTCATAACCTTGGAGCACGAACCACGTCGGAGCAGTGTGCATCACGTGATAGAGCAGCTGTGTGTATTTGTAGCCTCGCTACCAATCCAGCATTTCATCTCCGAGGAAGTTATCCCAGAGAGAAGTAAAGCAAGTGTGTAAGTTCATCTCTGAATGTTTGTAAAGCATTCCCACGTTAAGCTTAACAACCGATATATGGAGCCTCTTCTCTCCCTCTCCTGCTGCTACTTCAATCATGAAACTGATCAATGATCAGCTGATCGGCTTTTCTGTCGCGAGTCTGTCTCTTGTTTGTTTTTGGCCCACTTTGCGCAAGAAAGAGGAAACTAGCGGCTGAACAACAGCAGCACGTTTAAGCTTTATAAGCTGTTAGAATTTATTTAATATTACTTTCTACACCAGGATCCTTTTCTACGTAGTTGACGGCTGGTAACTGTGCAGGGCAAAGTTTAGCCAGGGGGGCCGATTGTGCCCCCCTTTTCCCTGTTCATGCCCTAAGACATACTTTTCTTTCTTATTCTCATTTAAAATGTCTAGCTTTTAGTAAATATTTATCTGAATCTTACACCCAAAGTTTTAATCTGATGTAAAATGTATAGAAGTCCATTACTGTGCATATTAAGTATTAAGTCTAATATACCCTAGTAAACTATAGTACTTTTCCCTTTGGGAAGTTACCATTTGTGAAGTCTGCAATTCTGTTGAAGAAAATGTTGAATCTATTTAATTACTGTGGAAAAATAATTGATTTCTGTTCATTTTTTTTTCTTTTTTTTTTTAAACACGTGCATTAAATTAAATTTAAAACGTTGATTACATCGATTAAACATTTTTTTTTCTAATTTTTTTGCTGGGAGTTGGCAACCCTATTAGCTAGGTTGCTTAATGTTGTCGCTAAGTACTCTTTAAAATACCAGAATAGGGAGGATGGTGTAGGTTTAAGTTTATTAGATTAGTGTTTTGTTTTTTTTGTTTTTTTAAACTTGAGTATGAACTTATACAAAATGCAGCAAGATATTAAAAAAAACAGTTTTATTGATTAAAAAAATACACTATATCGGATTCATATCGGTATCGGGAGATATCCAAATTTATAATATCGGTATCGTACATAAAAAAAGTGGTATCGTGCCATCTCTAGTTTCAACATGACTGTGTTGTTGTTAGTTTTCTCATTAATCACATTATTTCAAATATCTTCATACAGGGAGAAGATTATCATGTTTCAGACTCTTTCAGTCAACTAGTTCAAATAATAAAATCTGTGTGCTCCACACTCTTCTGTGATTCATTTGTTCAGTCACACAGGGACCTTCATTAACTTGGATCAGCTGGTAACAACTCACTGAAACAACTGATTTTAAACATTCAAAATATATTACTGATTACAACTATAAAATTAAATAAAAACAATATTTTGAAAATAAAACATTACTTTTTATATATGGTTGAAGAATATGTCATAAGTATTCAGTTTTTTTGAACTGATCGCACATACATCTATAATATCAGGTTCAAGGCAACAAAGTACTGCAAATAACCAAATGAGCACAGTGCTGTGCAGAAAACAATGTTTTCCTCTGATATTAGATACAGTAGAAATATAAGTGAAATATGGACTCCAAGTGGATGAAATCAAAATGTATAAACAGAAATATTGGTGACAAAAATATAATATAAAATATTAAATTGTATAATTACAGTAAATTGTTGGAAATTAAAATATTTTTTCCGCTGAGTAAGTTCATTTACCTGAGCTGTGAGATATAAGGCAGACACTGCAGGAAACTCCTCACTTCACTCTCTTCATATGAGCAGCCTGTCAGCTTCACTTGTTTCTTCTCTGGTTGGAGTTTCAGCACTTCCAGGAGGATGGAGGTCTTTCTCTCTGAGAGGTTTATGAACCAGACTGCAGGAGCTGACTGGAAAACTGACTGTAATGATGGAAGGACACTCAAGCCTGTTTTAGTCTCACAGTCCTTCACATGGGAGTACAGATCCAACAGGACAGCACACTGGATCTCTGCATCCATGTCTCTCTCATTAAGTGGGAATGTTTGATATGTGCACACTGATGATAACAGCTTCAGTATCTTCTCTCCTGTCTGCTGTTCTCTCTCTGCTGCTGCACAGAACAGATTCCCAAAGAACCTGACTGCTTCATGAAGACGTGACCAATCAGGCAAAACACTGGAACAATAAGAAGGAAACATTTAGTGATGATTTGATCTGAGCTGCATAAACACAACCACACACTACTGATGGACTCCATCTTGTCCATGTGTGTCCTGTATATATATAATGAAAGTCCATTTTAAAGCCATCTTCCATCAGAGCAGCTGAACATTGTTTTTAGACTGTTACTGACTCACAACACAAACACTAATCCTGTGTGTGAAATCACTGCGTGCTGAACTGTAACTGTCATTTTATTTGCTGTCTGACTTTAGAGAGTAAAACACTAAATATCAACGACATAGAAACACAGAGTGGAACAACAGCAGCTTCACCGGCTGCTCAGATCACACACGTGGAAATCATAATTATTCTGCACATCTTCATGTGTTATTAGAGTAAACTGAAAAGGATGCTAGTTCATCTGTATAGTGACACATTTGTTTAATTTTTTTACTTGACGCTGGTGAGATATTCTACAAAGCAATGCCAGTTTTGTCCTTCAGTTTGTCAGTACTTATAAGAATTATTAATATTTGCTAGCAAACAGGACCCATACAAACATGATACAATGATTATAGTAAGATGATTTGATACATTGCACTGTGACACACCAGTTTAATTTCCAATTTGTGATCAAATAAACTGAAATATATTTTTATAACATAGAAATATGTCACTGAAAAAATTTAAAGATCTAATTAGTTCACATATAGTGACAACTCATTTCTTATTTATGAACTTAAATCTGACATGCTATTCCAAAACCTAACAGCAGTGTCGATTTCCAGTTTTTCAAAACTAGTATTAATTTGATCTTTCATGATGTTTCAACATGACTGTGTTGTTGTTACTAAGCTACAGTTTTCTCATTAATCACATGATTTCATTATTTCATACAGGGAGAAGATTGTCACATATTTCAGACTCTTTCAGTCAAATGGTTAAAATAATAAAATCTGTGTGCTCCACACTCTTGTGATTCATTTGTTCAGTCACACAGTGACTTTCATGAACTTGGATCAGCTGCTAACAACTCACTGAAATACAACTGATTTGAAACTTTGAAAATATATTAATCAATGTGAGCATCTGGAAACTAACATTACTTTTTTATATGAGCTTACTTAATTTATAATAAGGCTTCATTTTTATGAAGTGATCACACATGTTTAAAATATCAGCCTTTAGGGGAACACAGAACTAAAAATAATAAAACAAACACAGTAGTGTACAGAGAACAAAGTTTCCCTCTGAAATTAGACAGAGTACAAATATAACTGAAAAATTACCCAATGTGTGAAAAACAACAAATCACAATATCTAAAAACTAAACAAACTCAAAGACAAGAATGTTACGTTAAATTTTAAATCATACAATAACAGTAAAATTTATAGAATTTAAATTTTTGATTTGACCCTTGATTTACCTCAGCAGTAAATGAAGATGATGAAAAAAACTGTCGTAAATTTCTTTGTTTAAGATGTTATCTGTTCTGATGCAGTGTGAATTGTATGAAGTATAATTCATTTACCTGAGCTGTGAGATATAAGGCAGACACTGAAGGAAACTCCTCACTTCACTCTCTTCATGTGAGCAGTCTGTCAGCTTCACTTGTTTCTTCTCTGGTTGGAGTTTCAGCACTTCCAGGAGGATGGAGGTCTTTCTCTCTGAGAGGTTTATGGACCAGACTGCAGGAGCTGACTGGAAAAATGGCCTCAAACCCTGAAAGTCACCTAAAAACTCTTTGCTCTTCACATATTGAAACAAATCAAGAAAGATGCTGTCTAAGTCCGTTTTAACAGGAAACAATGGGAGGAGCATCTTCACTACATTGTAGAAGTTTGGTCCATCATGAAGTGCTGCTTTCAAGCATAAATCCATGAACAGCCTCTTCTGCTCCCTCTCCAGTGTCCCATGGTATTTCTCCTGGCTCCATGAAACTGGACCTCTGAAGCTGAATGAGAGAATTTCACATGTATAAACACATTTGTGTTAATCTCAATCTTTAAAAAAATTAATAGAATTCACAGCAGGGAAGAGACACAGGGTCCGTGCCATGCTGTAGTACAAATACCACAACATCTATGATGGATATTTTGTGCAGAATGTCAATGCTTGTACAAACCCAATTCTAATAAAGCTATGATGCTGTGTGACATAAATACAAACAGTAAAATGATTTGCAAATCTCATGAAGCAGTATTTTGGTCATCGTAGAACATAAAAACACACATCAAATGTTGAAAATGAATTTGATGGGAGCAAAATATCTCCAAAAAGTTGGGATGAGGCCATGTTTACCACTCTGTAGCACCCCCTCTTCTTTTATCAACAATCACTAAACACCTGGGATCTGAGGAGTGTTGTCCCAGTCCTGTCTGATAGAGGATTCAAGCAACTCAATACAGTGGGATGCAAAATTTTGGACAACCTTGTTAATAGTCATTATTTTCCTGTATAAATCGTTGGTTGTTACGATACAAAATGTCAGTTAAATATATCATATAGGAGACACACAGTGATATTTGAGAAGTGAAATTAAGTTTCTTGGATTTACAGAAAGTGTGCAATAATTGTTTAAACAAAATCAGGCAGGTGCATAAATTTGGGCACCACAAAAAAAGAAATGAAATCAATATTTAGTATATCCGCCTTTTACAGAAATTATAGCCTCTAAACTAGGGATGCAACGATACCAATTTTTTCAAACCGATCCGATACCGATACTTGGATCTGAGTACTTGCCGATACCGAGTACAAAAACCGATACTTCTACCACACACAAGTTAAACTTAACCAGTAGTAAAGAAACGACCCCAGACAACTCTTTAACACAAACGAAACGTTTACTGAGCGTAAGGGCAGAGACAAATACTGTACAACACATCCCTTTTTAAACTCAAATGATATTCCAATTCCTTAACCAAATGAAATACACTGTATAAATGAAATAATTCCCTTTCAAATTATATTAAACAACCCAACTTATGTTATCACCTTTTGGTAAGTGACTCACTAATATACACTCCAAAACACGTTATATAAATCCACTAAACATACAATATTCACACATGGGCCCCACACACACTCACATTCACACTTGTTGCAGGCCTGTTTGTTGCTCACGCCGGACGATGGAGAAAAATCCTCTTCTCCCCAGTAAGAGCACAAAAGTCTGACTTACAGTTCCGTTGCTCGGTAGGTCGCCATTCACCAGTCCCACACTAAATCCACTCCCTGCAGACCCGATGCTGTCTCTGCTACAGCGCGTTAGCCCGTCACTGTCCAGCTCTCCGACAGTCCATAGCAGCTGCCTCCGTGGCGCAGCCAAGCAGTCCGGGCTAGCCTTTAGCCTCGGCGGTCATGGCTGGAAACACAGTTTTCCACGGTGGTGCGACTGTTGAAACAAAAAGTCACTTCACCCACACTCTGTTGCGAAGCTCTCACACGGTTAGCTTTCTAGTCACACACTCTTTTGTGCAAGTTAACCTCAGTAAAACTAGCCGAGTCTCTCACTTTGGTTCAACTAACCTCGTGCATCTCTCCATGCCGTTCTCTTCTGTGAACTGTGAACACCTTATGTGGCGTTCAAGTCCATGGGAATTATGAGTATCTACTCCCAAATTCCCATCCGGGCTACATTAGTATCGGTTCATGGTATCGGTTGACTTTTACGAGTACGAGTACGCACACATTTTACAGTATCGGCCCCGATACCCGATACCAGTATCGGGATCGGTGCATCCCTACTCTAAACGCTTCCTGTAGGTTCCAATGAGAGTCTGGATTGTGGTTGAAGGTATTTTGGACCATTCCTCTTTACAAAACATCTCTAGTTCATTCAGGTTTGATGGTTTCCGAGCATGGACAGCTCTCTTTAACTCACACCACAGGTTTTCAATAATATTCAGGTCTGGGGACTGAGATGGCCATTCCAGAACGTTGTACTTGTTCCTCTGCATGAATGCCTTAGTGGATTTTGAGCAGTGTTTCGGGTCGTTGTCTTGTTGAAAGATGTAAAGTGCGCCGAATGGTTGAACGATGCACAGTGACTCCAGCTGCTGCAAGATGATGTTGTAGGTCTTTGGTGCTGGTCTGTGGGTTGACTCTGACTGTTCTCACCATTTGTCGCTTCTGTCTATCCAAGATTTTTCTTGGCCTGCCACTTCGAGCCTTAACTTGAACTGAGCCTGTGGTCTTCCATTTTCTCAATATGTTCCTAACTGTGGAAACAGACAGCTTAAATCTCTGAGACAGCTTTCTGTATCCTTCCCCTAAACCATGATGGTGAACGGTCTTTGTCTTCAGGTCATTTGAGAGTTGTTTTGAGACCCCCATGTTGCTACTCTTCAAAGAAAATTAAAAGAGGAGGGAAACTTACAATTGACCCCCTTAAATACTCTCTCTCATTATTGGATTCACCTGTGTATGTAGGTCAGAGGTCACTGAGCTTACCAAGCCAATTTGAGTTCCAATAATTAGTTCTAAAGGTTTTGGAATCAATAAAATGGCAACAGTACCCAAATTTATGCACCTGCCTGATTTTGTTTAAACAATTATTGCACACTTTCTGTAAATCCAAAAAACTTCATTTCATTTCTCAAATATCACTGTGTGTGTCTCCTATATGATATATTTAACTGACATTTTTCATTGTAACAACCAATGATTTATACAGGAAAATAATGACTATTAACATGGTTGCCCAAACTTTTGCATCCCACTGTAGTTCTGTGTGTACATTGTTATATTTTTGTTATTTTGTCATGTGTCAACTGGTGAAAGGTCTGTACTCCAAGAAAGCCATTTCACCACCTGAACTATTCGACTATGATGCCATGCTGTTGTGCAGCATGTTGATGCAGTATCTGGTTTAGTATTATCTTACTGAAATATGTAGGGCCTTCCCTAAAAAAGGTCATTGTCTTTAGGTTAAAGGCATATATTGCACTAAACCCTGTTTATAAGTTTTAGCATTGATGATGCCTTTCTGCTTGAGCAAGCTGCCGATTCCCTGCAGAGTTTTGAACAGAGGACTAAGTACTTTAGTCCAGAGGATGAGGGCTCCAAATTTTCTAGAGAAGACAGCAATGTTTCTGGAGTTCTCATATGTCTTCTTTACATGATCTTATATGAGCTTTAACATGTGGAGTTAAACCCGATATCATGGTAAAGTGTGTAATAGACATGGCGGTCCACTGTGTCCATTTCACATTTTCCCTCTCCAAAGTGTGAAGTGGGCACACATGCAGAAGTTCCAGTACCAGCAAGGGGAAATAATATATATATTTAAAAAAATATTTATATTTATATATATATTGAATATTTACATTCAATACTTATAACTTATAACATTCTTTTAGATTACTGCTCCTTAGTGTCTCACTCACTCCCCCCTCCCATCCTTCTCTCTCACATCAACAACACACAGCCTCTGAGGCCATCTAGTAGCTTAAACAAGCCACTCCATATGAAATGTCAGTGAGATGCCTGTTATTAGAATCATTTCATAAATGATATTTTCTTTTTCATTATATTGGTTAAATTTAAACCTCATTATATTTCAGTTTTTATGTATTTGAATTAAGCAAAGTTAAATATCAGTAAAATCATGTATAAATTATGATTCTGTGTTTAACAATTAAAAAAACACTTAATACAATTTCTCTCATTCAGAATCATGTATAATGATGGGCTGGCGACACATTTCTTTTCATTTTGAATTTCTGCAACCAGTCTCTCTCTCTCTCTCTCTCACACACACACACACACACACACACAGATCCTTATCGGCCAAGGCTAAAACTTTTTTTCCCCTGTCCCGTCTGCAGTGTAGCAATCACAATTGTTGTCTGAAGCCCAAAAAATGGCAAACAGATTTATTTTCACTACTGAAGCATTACAACATTTGCTGTAATTGTCCACTTGGTAGTCAAATTTTTTTAGACCTTTACTAGGATTTTTTATTTTGAGTTATTACAGTCACAATGGACAGGACAGGGGGATGGAAAAGAAAAAGAAGAAAGAAACATTGGGGAGAAAATTAACAGAAAGAGAGGGAGAGAAAAATAGAGGAGAAAAAGAAGGCTAGAGAGAAAAATAGAGAGAGAAAACACTGATAATCTGCACCTGTTGAAAAGAAAAGTAGAAGAAGCTGGTGTCAGCACTGCTCCTCCCCAGAACCCTCAATGTCTACAGGCAATTTAAAATTGGACACCAGCACCAGAGTTGCCAGTAGGGATGGGTACCGGTAATGGCACCGGTTCTGACATAAACGGTAGTAACCAGACCGAAAAGAGGCACACATTTCGGTGCTTTATTATGGTGCTTTTTTTTTTCTGAGATGTCATACACGTTGGATTCTAGCCAATCATTTTACCTTTCCTGTCATGATCCTGAGTCCATGACTCAGCGGTTTTGGGTTTGGTGAATTTATTGTTATTATTTGTGGGCTGTTTGGGATGGTTTGTGTTTTGGGATTTTGATACTGGGTTTCTGGGTTTGTGCTCCCTCTGTTGGTCCCTGGTGTGAGTGTTTCCCCTGTCTCGTCAGGTTAACCAGGTCCAGCTGTGTCTCCCACCTGTGTGTGATTTCCCAGTGTCCCTCTGTGTATTTATTGTGTGTGTTTGCCTTTGTTCCTTGTTGCGTCGTCTGTGTTCATCCTCTGTGTCACCCGGCGTGCTCTCCCTGCTGTCCTCCCTTCATGTTCAGGTTTGCTGCTCTTTGGTTTAGTTTCTCCCAGTTTAGTTCATCTTTAGTTCTGTTTTACCATCTCCACTTTATGTTTGGTATTCATAATAAATCTCCCCCACATCTGAATAAGTACTGCATTTGAGTCCTCCTTTCCTCACATCACACGGCCGCTGCCCCGAGCCGTGACAGTACGACGCAACCACAAGATGGACCCAGCAGCACTTAACCCGTCTAAGGAGCTACGGGAGAATCTCATCGATGCCACTCAAGAGCTCATCGACCTGTGGCTGGAAAGCCAGGATTACAAGTCCCAGCGCGCTATAGAGAGGCGGCTACAGCGTCTGGTGACCGGTCTCCCATGGCTTTTGGGCTCGCTATACCCGTGGGAGCAGGAATTTCTCCTTTTGGATTTAGGACTTCATCCCCCGTCAGCATTCACTTTCGAGCAGCCAGAAGCGGTGAGTGAGCGGGATGCTTTGGCTCCCCCAGATTCCGGGTCTTTGTTTTCTGGGGCTATCCAGAGCAGGATGAGAGACAATATGTATAGCTTACCCACCTTCGTGGTGACGGACCCTTCCCAAGTGGGGGTCTATACACCGTCTGCTAAACCTAAAGACCGTATCTCTGCCGCTCCTTCCGAGCCTGGACTTTATTGCCACCCTCCAGCCCAGTTTTGCGGTCAGCCGCTAGCAGCACCGCCATTAGCTCCCCCAAGAGCACCATTTCCTGTTCAGTCAGCCACTCAGCTACCATCACCACTAACATCACTGCAACCCCTATTTCTGTCCATGACTCAGTCAGTAGTTCAGTTAATGGCTGAGTCACGATCTTCACTAAGCCCCTCTACAGGAAGCTATGTCCGTGCACCCTTTAAAGGACTGTTTATCCACCACTGTTCCTGAGCAGGGAGACAAACTGTTTCACAAGGGAACTGTTCCTCAAACGCTGACAACATTAGAGACTGTTACTCACTCCAGGGCTTCCCCAGAGGCTAGGTTACAACCCTCAGCTAACTCTGGACCCCTGGAGGCCAAGTTGCCAGCTGTGGACTGCACCCGGCTATCACTGCCTGAGCAGGGTCAGGGCTCTGTGCAGCTACAGCCCTCCTCGTGTATGCCAGGGGCTTCCATGCCTACTGGTTTTGAGCCTGTTTTCGCTGGGGGGACCGAGGAGCCCATCCAGCCTTCGCCATCAGCAGCTTTCGCTGAGGGGTCTCGGGAACCGCTTCAGCCTGCTGCTTTCGCTGGGGGGACCGAGGAGCCCATCCAGCCTTCGCCATCATCAGCAGTTTTCGCTGAGGGGTCTCGGGAACCGCTTCAGCCTGCTGCTTTCGCTGGGGGGACCGAGGAGCCCATCCAGCCTTCGCCATCATCAGCAGCTTTCGCTGAGGGGTCTCGGGAACTGCTTCAGCCTGCTGCTTTCGCTGGGGGGACCGAGGAGCCCATCCAGCTATCACCATTGCCTGCAGCGCCACCATCTGCGGCTTCCACGCCGCCGCCGCCTGCAGTGCCTCCATCTCCGGCCTCCACGCCGTCACCTGCAGCGCCACCGTCTCGGCTCTCAAGCCGCCGCCTGCAGCGCCTCCGTCTTCGGCTTCAACGCCACCACCACCTGCAGCGCCTCCATCTCCAGCTCTCACGCCGCCGCCTGCAGCGCCGTCGTCTCCGGCTTCCACGCCGCCGCCGCTGTCTGCAGCGCCTTCGTCTGCAACGCCTTCGTCTCTGGCTTTCACGCCGCCGCCTGCAGCGCCATCGTCTCAGGCATCCTCACTAGCTGCAGCCTCTTCATCTTCACCAGCAGCGGCTCCATCACCGCCTGCAGCAGCGGCTGCAGCGGCTCCATCACCGCCTGCAGCAGCGGCTGCAGCGGCTCCATCACCGCCTGCAGCAGCGGCTGCAGCGGCTCCATCACCGCCTGCAGCAGCGGCTGCAGCGGCTCCATCACCGCCTGCAGCAGCGGCTGCAGCGGCTCCATCACCGCCTGCAGCAGCGGCTGCAGCGGCTCCATCACCGCCTGCAGCAGCGGCTGCAGCGGCTCCATCACCGCCTGCACCAGCGGCTGCGGCTCCTACGCCGTCGCCTGCAGCGCCACCGCCTGCGGCTCCTACGCCGTCGCCTGCAGCGCCACCAGCTGCAGCCTCATCATCCTCGCCAGCTGCAGTTTTTGCTTCTGCCTCCGTGCCTTCGTGTGCTTCTTCGCCCGCTGCAGCAGCCTCGTCATCTTCGCCCGCTGCAGCAGCCTCGTCATCCTCGCCCGCTGCAGCAGCATCAGCCTCACCCACGCCTGCAGCATCAGCGTTTTCCTGGCCTGGGCTAGCTTCAGCTTCATCGGCTTCTGCGGTTGCCATGCTGCCGCCCGGTCCTGCCTCGACCGGTCCGGCCTCTGCAGCAGCTTCATCGTCCTCGCCTGCGGCATCAGCTGCATCGTCCTCGCCTGCGGCATCAGCTGCATCGTCCTCGCCTGCGGCATCAGCTGCATCGTCCTCGCCTGCGGCATCAGCTGCATCGTCCTCGCCTGCGGCATCAGCTGCATCGTCCTCGCCTGCGGCATCAGCTGCATCGTCCTCGCCTGCGGCATCAGCTGCATCGTCCTCGCCTGCAGCAGCAGTTTCCTCATTCTCATCATCACCTGTTGCTTCAGCTTCTGCTTCGCCTGGCCCGGCCTCTGTATCAGCTCCAGCGTCGCCTGGTCCGGCCTTCGTGTCCGCATCCTCGCCTGGCCCAGCCTCCTCATCGCCTGCTGCTTCAGCTTCAGCATTCTCATCATCGCCTGCTGCTTCAGCTTCAGCATTCTCATCATCGCCTGCTGCTTCAGCTTCAGCCTCGCCTGGCCCGGCCTCTGTATCAGCTCCGGCCTCGCCTGGTTCGTCTTCGGCCTCACCCTTCTCCTCGTCCTTGCCTGGTTCTGCTGGCATGCCGCCATCCGGTCCACGTCTGGCACCTCATCTTCACTGGCCATTTTCTAGGCCGCTGGATGGTCGTCATCGCCGATGTGGACGCCCTCCTGAACAAAGTTGTTGCCGCCACCGCCTTCCGCGTGGCCGGCCTCCAGACTACTGTGGCCGCCACCGCCTTCTGCGTGGACGGCCTCCTGAACTGTTTGCGCGCCGCCACCGCCTTCCGCGAGGCCGGCCTCCTGAACTGCCCTGTCCTGGCCTTCTGTGTTGTCAGGCCCCAGGCCGGCCACCTGAACTATGTTTCAGTATCTGCTCCCCTGTATGTTTTGTGAACATTTTGGGACTCTGGGGCCTCCGTTTTGGTCCTGGTCTGGACCCTCCGTCCTGGGCCTCCCACCACCCGCCCGGGCTTGGTGGTTCATTCGTGTTTTGGGGCTGTCGGGAGCCAGCCTTTGAGGGGGGGGTACTGTCATGATCCTGAGTCCATGACTCAGCGGTTTTGGGTTTGGTGTATTTATTGTTATTATTTGTGGGCTGTTTGGGATGGTTTGTGTTTTGGGATTTTGATACTGGGTTTCTGGGTTTGTGCTCCCTCTGTTGGTCCCTGGTGTGAGTGTTTCCCCTGTCTCGTCAGGTTAACCAGGTCCAGCTGTGTCTCCCACCTGTGTGTGATTTCCCAGTGTCCCTCTGTGTATTTATTGTGTGTGTTTGCCTTTGTTCCTTGTTGCGTCGTCTGTGTTCATCCTCTGTGTCACCCGGCGTGCTCTCCCTGCTGTCCTCCCTGCTGTCCTCCCTTCATGTTCAGGTTTGCTGCTCTTTGGTTTAGTTTCTCCCAGTTTAGTTCATCTTTAGTTCTGTTTTACCATCTCCACTTTATGTTTGGTATTCATAATAAATCTCCCCCACATCTGAATAAGTACTGCATTTGAGTCCTCCTTTCCTCACATCACACGGCCGCTGCCCCGAGTCGTGACATTTCCAAGGATAGTAGGTGGACCCAGGTACATACGTTCTTTTAGAGCAGAGCTACAGATTAAAAATGCCCAAGGCAAATCGGTCAAAAGTCTGGCTGTACTTCACAGCAAAAGATGCAAACTCAGCAGCCTGCAACAAGTGCTTTAAGCTGATACTCTGACACTGTGCAAAGGAGGTAAGTCCTTGAATCTGATGAAACACCTGGCGACGCATAGCATTTTTTTAAAAGCCGAGAAATGCAACGTATTTGATAGCTTGCTGCGAGACCTCACACCGAGCACATCTACTGCGGGTGGGTTGCCTGTTATCGGACCCGGAGTTAGCAACATCCCCCAAGAACCCGAAGAGTCCTGGCCCCTAGCCCTGTCAGTGTATCAGAAATGATGACGGATGATGATGGCAGCAGCAGCCGTTCTTCTCTGCGTGAGTAGCTTAATGTTGTTCGTGTGTAATTTACGTTGAGTGGGCTAACCACGTTATTAAATTAATGCATGTAAGGTGAACTAGCAACCACCGTCTTAGTTACATGCGGCTGTCTTCTTGTTTGATGGCAGATACTCCCTTCACCCTGGCCAAAAAGGCTAAAATGACCAAAGAAAAAGTGGAAAACAGCTAAACATGAGAGGTTTTTGGACAAAGTTTGTTTTTTCCATTGTTTAAGCACTGCTTCCAAGAGTGAGACCATATATGCCCTATAGCTGCAGAAAAGGCTAACATTGTTATCTTTTTACAAAAAAACAGCTGAACATGAGAGGTTTTTGGACAAAGTTTGTATCCTCCATTCTTTAAGCACCGGTTCGAGCACCGTTTAAGCACCAGCACCGTTTCAAAAGTACCAGTTTGGCACCGGTATCGGATAAAACCTAAACGATACCCATCCCTAGTTGCCAGTGCCCAAGTTATCAAATAAAAGTTGTCAAATAAAACTCAGACACAGGCAGCCATGTGATTGAGCAGGAGGAAGGAAGCAATTAGTGATGGGGACGAAAGGACCCGGATGAAAAACCCCTATGAGTGAAAGACTTAGGCAACAGTTCACCCTGCCTGGGATAGGGTAAAGGGGCCCCACCCTGCTGCAAGGCACAGGGAATATGCCCAAGGGCAAAAGTTTGGTGGATGAGCCTAAATCTATGGGGTCCGGATAGACAAAGCTCACAAAAAGAACATGGGCTCACCCTCCTGTATTGCCACTATCTACATGAGGCACTGAAGCAGTCAGATGCAGTGTGTGATGGGCGGCTGCAAGGCATGGCAACATTGGCAGACCGATCCCCAGCTACCGAGACTAGCCAGTAGGACATGAAAATTTACGTCTCCGGTGGGGTAAGGATGCTGAGTAAGTGCATGAGGCTGGGAGGTACCGGCCAGATACAGTTGGGCTCACCTCAACACATGGCTTGGGCTCTAGAACCAGAACCAGTCACCCGGAGAGGGGCTGGACTGTCTCAATCTGGAGTTGCCCTTAATGAGAGGACGCAGACTGGGGTGGGTTTTTTAGTATGTCCTCTGCGTGCTGCCTGTACATTGGAGTTTTTCCTGGTGGATCAGAGGGTTTGGTTCCCTACACCTTTGCTCGGGAAACAGGTCCTGATTATCATCTGCGCTTACAGTTTAGAGTACCCGGACTTCTTGGAGTCCCTATGTGTGGTCTTCGAGGGTGCTGCACCTGGTGACTCTGTCGTCCTACTGTGATACTAAAATGTTAGATTTTGTTCGGTTCACAACAGGTTTTGATTTTTAATAGGTTTTGTGTTCTATTGTGAATAAAATATGGGTTTATGAGATTTCAAAATTTGTTTTTATGTAAATTCTAAATAGCATCCCTGAATTCCAAACTTTTTCAGAATTGGGGTTTCATAAATGAAATTAAAACTAACAAATTAGACATTCAGATTCAACAAGCACCATGAGCCCAGCCTGAGGCCTCTCGGATTCTATGAAATGTAAGACTTTAGATTTAATCACATTGTCCAGCTTTCAGTTAAAGATTTAAAGCTCCTCTCCTATTTTTTTACATGCCACCACAAAATAAGTCATAACTTAAAAAAAAAAAAAAAAAATTTAACAGTCACAGACTATAAAAATAAGCAGGTACATAATTATTTGAAAGGAAAAGCTACATACCTGACTGAGCTGATGAACGGGAAAGCCTTTAACAGAGACTCACACTGACTGTGACAGGCAGGAGTTTCTTTGTCCCAGTAGAGGCAGACATTAACCTTTGTAGGCATCCTCTGCATGACTTCCACAGCTCTTTCATAAAGCTGCTTTTCACCATCAACTGGAAGGTGAAGGTTTCCATCTAGACTGAGTAAGGTTACAAAGTCCATCTGCTCTTCACTGATAAGAAAAATCTCCCAAAGTTGTCGAACCAGAGGGTCAGACCTATAATTGAAAGAAGAGATCATTACCTCATTGTAAAACTAACCAAGAATATGAGTCTTATTACAGGTTGTAACCTAAGCAGTAATATAACCCTAAAACTACATGTTCATTCTTACCACTGAACATTTTTAAAGCATCCAAACAGCTGTCTCATTCCTTGTTCTGATATCATCACGTCCTCGAGGTTCAGCCTTATTTTCCTTTCCTTTGACTGAGTGACCACATAGGCCACAGCACAGCAAGGGTAAGGATCCAGACTCTCTCCACTGAGGTCAAGATGGTAGTCCAGTTTGTCCAGAAGGTAGATGCATGCTTCAGGGCTCTGGGACTCATACAAGCACTGACATAAGAACAGTATGTCAACATGGAGACCACTGTCCTCAGTATCAGCCTCTTCTTGCTCACACAGATGAGGAAGAAATGTGTTTATCAGCTCCTTGAAGAACCAGTTAGATGTATTCTTCAGGTCTTTATCTGGAATCAGATGCTTCATCAAACTTGGGCTCTTCTCATTCAACAGTCGACACATGAAGGGGATCAGATGTTTCATGTGTTTCTTCTCCTCTGTGAGGCACTGCTGAAAAACATCTCTGATTTTATCAGGATTCTTCAGGAGCCACAGTGCTGCAAAAAACTCCTGCACTGTGTAATGGAGAAATGCATGTGTGGTTATTGTTTCTGTCGGGGCCACCTTGATAAGAAGTGGTTTCAGGAAGGACAGGACACAGCTGTCTTCACAGGGCAGGTCTGTCAGGTTCACGGTTTTTTGTTGGGTTGCAAGAAAAGCAGCTTCAGCCAGAGACAGAATTTGTTCTGTCTTGGTTTTGATGAAGGAATTTAGATCTTTGTTCTTTTTTTTGCTGTTCATCTGAAGGCAATATCGAACAATATTGATGTATATCTCAGTTATTGTACATGGCTGTGGAGCATCTTTTGATGAAAAGCAAACAGCCATCATCAGTGCATACATGGGGACATGACAAAGAGTTACCAACGCCACGCTACTCAAAACCTTCGTCTGATCTTCACCGAGTGTTGCAGATAAGTATGTTTTTATAGTCTGCTCACTAAAGCCTTTCACCTCCACTCTGTAAAAGTTCCCAGAAAACAAGTCTTCATCCTCATCATCTGGTCTGCATGTTATGATGATCTTTGCAAGAGGAAGTAGGTCTTTGTTCAGAAGTTTCTCCACCACTGGTGAAGAGAGATCTGTGAGTCCATCAAAAATAATTGTAACATTGTCAGGGTTCCTCTGTATGTCCTGTAAGACCTCATCTTTGCCTTCATCTGGACCACAATAAAAGCTGAAAAAAAGTTCCTCCAAATCCTTGGCGTTCATGATCTGTGCTGTTTCTCTCATGTCAAAGTAAAACATGTAATCAAGCTCTTCGCTTTCTCTTTCTGCCCAGAGTCTCAACATTTCATGAGTCAATGCTGTCTTTCCAATTCCAGGTTTTCCAACCAAGAGAATGTTTTTATCTGTTTTCAGCAGCACAGTGGGGGAAATGTTGGGTTTCTCCTCAGGGATGTATGTCTTCATCTTTTTAGGGCGACTCAGCTTGCTTTTCCTTTTTTTAAATTTTTTTATTTTAGTTGGACAAACACTTTCCTCTGCGTCTAATATAAGTGACGTGTATGAGAGATCAGGTCTCTTGTTTCCTTCAAACCATTTTTTACTTGCTGCCCAAAAGTCATTTGATATTTCTTTTGCTTTTGACTTTAACTTTTCCTGATATTTGTGGCATGAACTTGGCCCTAAAAAACAGTGAGAAAACAAATTCACTATGAATTAAATCAGTTGTCTTTCCAAATAACAGATACATTTGTGCAATGCATTAAAGTGCAGTTCATCAGTACATCAAAGCTTTTATTATCAAGATTTAACTGCAACATACCTTGTAAGTAGTTTGTATCGACTTGTGTCTCCTCCTTGAAGGAAAAGCAGCTGATCCAATGATGAAGATCAAACTTGTTTATCTCAGGAAGAAGAAGCGGTTTCTCTAAAGTCCTCTTCCTTGTCATGTCAATAATCTTGAGTAACTCATAGCAGGCTGCTTCCCCTTTTTTTGTGACTGAGATCAGTGTTGTTCTTATTTTGTCTTCATTAGTTTTCTCTGCCTTTATATTGCTGACTTCTTCATCACCAAGAACTCCTTTCTGATTCAAGTTTTCCAAAATCACAGAGAGATTCTTTAATCCGCTTATAAGGTCGCGTTTGGCACGCTTGACATAGTCTAACGCGGACTGTGATGTGCAGGCCATGTTTCCTTATGTGTACACACTGACCCAACTTCACTGACCTGGAGATCAAAATACCAATTTAAAAATGTTCATTTAAAAAGTTTAACTATATTTGAACTGTTTACAGTTATTATATTATTGATGTATTAGGTTTTATATGCATGTAATTTAAACTGAATTAATATTTACAGCTTAACAATGACTTGTAATTCGATAAAATTAGCAATTCGATAATATTGAGAATAATGCTGTAACAATATACAGTGATAATGATATTGGTTGACAAGAAATAGTTATTACTCCCTGAAATAGAGCAGGGAGTAATAACGGAGTTCACCAGTACTGAGAGAAATACGAAAACAAATGTCAAAGATCACAAAATAATGCAGCTATAGCACAGACAATGGCTGCAGTGACACTCTTCATTGTTTTTAACATTCATTTTCATTTCAGCTCTTTGTATGTTATAACTCAACCTTTCTGATGACGAGTGCCATCTAAAATTTCCTCAGAAGTCAATGTGTCATATGATTGGATTAGCAATAAATTTAATAACGCTCTATATGAACAGTTACACACTATATAGAACAACTTTATAGAATTATTATAGAATTATCTGTTTGCAGATGTTGGCAGCTATCAGCGAATAGTTATCAGCTATTTTGAAACAAAAAAGACACTTTTTATCCATAACAGCAAATGAACTGTACAACAGAAAATGCAAATGCTAATTATGGTCTCCTCACAACAATGATAACAAAAATAAACTGTGCCAATATGGCATGTTTGTTAATACAGAGATACACATGCTTTTTTTTTCTTTTTCTCTTTTCGCCGCCTGTCCCGTTTGGTTCTTTTGCCATCAGAATTATTGTCTGAAGGCCAAGAAAGATGCCCAATGGATTTACTATACCAAGTGGACCATCCCAGCCGTATTGGTCCATTTGATTGACCTTTTTATTGTTTATTTATTATTATTATTTATTTATTTACAACAATTTATTTTCAGTTGTTACATACGGGACAGACATGACTGGAGGAAAGGAAAGGGAGAAAGAAAGAGAGGGAGGGAAAGAAAAACAGCAGGGAAGAGGAACAGTGATTAAGGGCACAAAAAAAAAGGTGGGGGGCAAAAATACATATATATATATATATATATATATATATATATATATATATATATATATATCTCAATCACCTGGATCATCTGTTGAGGAAAAAAAAAAAGAGAAAACAAGCAAAACAAAAGAGAGCAATATAATAAACAACATCATCCTGATAATCTATGTGTATATAACAGTAAATACTAAATATTGAATATTATTGTGCAGCACGTAAGATCGACAGCGGACAGTGTGCTTTGAGGTAGCAACCAAAAAAGGTGTGGTTTGTGTCTGTGAGCACCCGTGTGTACACCTGTGAGCATGAGCGCGCTTGTATTCAAAAGGTTCCTTCATGTAACAATCTGCTAGAGGGTGTGGGGAGCCATAGCCCCGTCCCCCAGGGCATGAAGCAGGTATGGAGGAGATCCAGGCTCCAGACATCCAGAGACTCCCAGAGCGCAAGAGTCCAAGGAAGACCATTGGACGGGCAACTGTGCCACTCTCCCGGAAAGAGCTGAGGAGAGCCCCAGATGAGGGGTCACTCAGCAGCCGCGGAGCAGAAGCCAGAGGGGGTTGCAGTGGTTTCAGGGATACACATGCAAATGTGATCTCTGGTCTCCCACTCAGAGACACAGGTCTCCAAGTGTCCAGCATTCAGACTGCTACCTGAGGACACTCTTCATGTGAGAGAAAATCTGCTCACACAGATATGTCGAGCCAAATACTGTCAATAAGACCCTCTGCAATGTTCTGAAGACAGTTAAACTTGTCAGGTAGTGATGTCCAGCAGGTGAAAATGCAACCTCCATGAACACGCACAGCTATGGATTCCAGCTGCGTTCGTAGTTCTGCAAACTTTGACCACCACAGAGTCGAGCTTTTCAGTTCAATCAGCTGCATTTCAATATCCTCTGTGTCCAGCCAGTTAATGCGAGACAAATCCAGCTGCTCATTAAAGCGTTCTGGTTTGATCAGAAGAGAAAACATTGGTCCATACACCTGAAAGTCCCAAAAACACATTGTGAATTCTGTCTCGAGTCTACAGATGTAACCGTGTATTTCCGTGGTGCTGATGCTGTGCTGAGCGGAAAGCTCCTGAAGCATTTGAAGGTCGGAATGTGGACATTTCAACATCGCTTGAAAAAACTGCCAGCTAGCAACGTCCCTCTCACCGGTAGGCTATTTTTAGCCAATTAGCCAAAGAGTTGAATCTGGTATTTGGGTTGTTAGCTAAGATACCGTCATTAAGAAGTGGCACAACTAATGCGTCTATGCGAGCTATTTTGCGATGTGCACCACTGGCCCGGCCATTTATTTTTTAATGCACCTTCTCAGATTAATTCACTGCGTGCTGTGCCATCAGTTAACCCTTCACGTGCCAGCTGTGGTACGCGTGCCCAGGGTTGCCGACCCCTGTTATAACTTTTGACTTTTTGTTATAGGATAACATTGGAGGGAGTATATAAATGAAACTCGCAGGATTGCCTTGGTGAGCTCTTGCATAGACATTCATTGTGCATGCTATTGGCTTCTTTCAAGTAAATAAATGCATTGGAGCTTGTTACTCTGTCTGCTTCATACAGGAATTTTCTTTTACACTACAGCTGTTTCCTGATGAGCCACTCAGACCCAATACCAGATTACTCCTGATTTCCCAGTGATTTAACACCTGAGGAAACATCTGTCATTTTGGAGGACACCCAGAGACTGCATACAGTCTTACAGATGCAGTTCAGCTCCAATGCTACCAAGCTTGACACCCTGCTTACATACCTGCTTCCCCAGTGTTAATCCCAGTCTACTTTGTTAAGGCCCATAGCAATCCACTTCTATACCACCTAATGCATTAAGGGAGAGGAGGATGTGAATTGTCTGGAAAGGGAGTTATTATCACTGTCCAAATGAATGTTGAGGTCAGCAAGGACTGTCATGTTAGAAGAAAGTACAGAGAAATGAGTAAGAAGAGCAGTAAAGTCATTAAAAAAATACTTCTTTGGCTTAGGTGGTCGGTAAACAGTATATATGATTTTAGGAGTATGTAGAGGGAGCTTTAAAGTGGTGAATTCAAATGAGTGAAAGATGGGAACAGAGACAGGAAGAACTGTCCAGGACTTGCAATGGATCATCGCAAGACGCCTGTTCTTCCCTAAGCCGCAAGTATGACAGGTTCAAAAAGACTCAGATGGAGTGGCTTCATTGAGTGAGAAAAAGTCTCTAGTCTGTTGCCATGTTTCAGTCAATAAGTCTAACTTACAGTCAGAGAGGAGATCCTGGACAAGATGCCCCTTGCCAGTGAGTGGATGTTTAATACACCAAAGTTGATGCTGATGTTACTGTGTTTGACTGTGGAGCTACCTGATCAAGCTAGGGGGTCAACATCCTGCCTGGTGTTATGGTAAGTATGATGAGTTGCAGACCAGGTGGAATTCATTGGGTTAGTGTTGTCATGGTTTAAACTTCGTCCGGATAGCAGCAGCAGGAGAATTAGCAGCCTGAAAAAAATGAGAAAAATCCAAGACAGGATTACTCTTAAATACTCATTTGTTGTTGTTGTCCAGCAATTATACAGAGTGAAAAAGAGTGAAAAGAGTGAAAAAGCATCTAAAGGGGGAAATACTAGGGTCTGATGTTTTGTTTTGTTTTCCACATAACAACTTAATGCTTGATGTTGAATAAATTATTTGTTGCATTTAGTTAACTGTAGTTTTGGTGTAATGTGCAAATTTATTTGTAGACAATGTTTTGAAAAAGATCACATTTTTGCTTGTTCAAATATGTCAAAAATCATCAGCTTTTTATCAGTTTTTTATGGTGATATAATTTAACATTAATTTAGACCGCATTAGAACATTTATGTCACATATTTATAAAACATTTGGAATACAGACAGAACTTTATTAACAACTAAACAAATTCATTTGTAAAATATGAAGATATTTATATACTTTAGATGATGCAAAAGAGTTTTTATTTTCAGTACTTTCACGTTTGAAAGAAAAAAAACTTGCATGTTAGAAAATAAATGAGAGAAATGAAGCTGCTATTAAAATGCAAGTCTGCAGCATCAGGACACTGATATCAGCAGCAAGTCTTCAGCTGCTGTTGCATTTCCAATTATTAATAATAATAATAATGATGATGATGATGATGAACTTTGCACTTATAAATCATTATAACAGTGTAACAGCTGTACACAAACGAGGATAACTGTCACCACCACGTGACCGACTTCCATAAGCTGACAGTTGTGGAGGCTGCCTCCAGTTCTTCCGGGTGGACACAGAGGCATTCCCGAGCTAGCAGTGGTTAGCTCCCAAATAAGCATGAGCATCGCTCTGAGACCGAGAGGCTCGTTTACAGAAAGCTGCATTTATAGGCTTGATCCCAAAACATGTCTACGCGGTCTAACCACAGATCTCCGTTTTTCTCTCTGAGCGTCTCTAACACTGTTTGTGTTAATGATCCCGGAGATTTTAATTTGTAGCATTTGGAACTTGACAAAGTACAGGGCTGTTGATCCGAATAAAACTTCCTTATTTACCAACAACATCACAAAGTTACAGGAAGCCCTTTGTTTCAAAATAATGTAAACAAAGGGTTTATATGACTTACGAAAAATCCGGTTTGTTTTTCGTCGAAACGAAAAAGCCCCTTTACCTCTCATACCACCTTAATTTAACAAACACTGAGCTCCTCGGGTTAGCCTACACATGCGGGTCATTTACCATAAAGAACATAAAACGCGGATCTCCAAACGGACAGTCAGAAAGTTTAAACCTGAAGTTTAAAGAGTTAGAAATAACGCAGTGAGTTATTTATAAATATTTATGATGTTATTTTAAATTTCCAGTTCTCCTCAACAGCTGGTGACCTCTGTGCGGAGGCGATGTGGAAACCAAAGGGCTGTAAAAAGTCTGTACAACGGTTTCGTGTCACATTTAGAAACAACCTTAAAACGAAGTTCCTGCAGTTTGAAAACTGTCCATCTTTTCCTTATAATCTTACCTGTGTGATGCTGCGCTCTCTGCCTCCAGATATCATAAAAACTGTTTTCTTTTGGCAGTCTCTCAAAACTTATTCTTTTAATCTCTGATACCGGTTCACTCTGGGTGTGTTCAGGCTGAGCTGCTTTCACTTTCTGTTAATGCTTTTAGGATCCACTAGATGTCACCATTAGAACATATACATCAACTGACAATCAGCCCTGTAAAAACCATAGTGTGGAATACTGGAAATGATGAGGAAATAAACACTACTTTAAGAGGAGTGAAGGGAATAAATTACATTGCTGGAAATATAGTTTTACATATCTGAAAACATTTTCAGTAAATAAAAACTTTCAAAACTTTCAAGTTAAACAATGTAATTTAGATTTTTTTTCTTTCTTTTTGTCATAGTTTGTGCTTAAGTATTTATTTATTTATTTGTCTGTGAAGGTTCTCATTCATCCAGGTCATCGTAGTCAAAGGAGTTTGCAAAGAAAAGCGTCTGGACTTCTTTAAGTTGCTTGAAGACGTTTCACCTCTCATCCGAGAAGCTTCTTCAGTTCTAAGGTCAAATGGCCGAGAGTCCCAGATTTAAACCCAGTGGGAGTATCCCCCCCAAAGAGGGACAAAGGGCCCCCTGGTGATCCTCTAATCACATGCACCAAGGTGTGAAAGCGGGTGTGGGACCTAATCAGCCAGGGTTTCGGGTGAGCTCATTGTGAAACCTGGCCCCACCTTGTCATGTGAATTCCTGAGGTCAGATGGCCCAGGATGTGAGTGGGCGTTAAGGCATCTGGGGAGGGAACTCAAAACTGGATTATAGATGGCAGACAGTTGGTGTCGTAAACCACCGCCTCTGTTCAAAGATGGTCGCTCACAGTGGACATAGATGGCCTCTTTCACTCCTCTTTCAAACCATCTGTCCTCTCTGTCCAATATGTGAACACTGGCATCCTCGAAAGAGTGACCTTTATCCTTAAGATGCAGATGGACTGCTGAGTCTTGTCCCGTGGAGGTGGCTCTTCTATGTTGTGCCATGCGCTTGTGAAGTGGCTGTTTGGTCTCTCAATGTAGAGGTCTGGGCATTCCTCGCTGCACTGTACAGCTTACACCACGTTGTTCAGTCTGTGTTTTGGAGTTTTGTCTTTCGGGTGAACCAGTTTCTGTCTGAGTGTGTTGCTGGGTCTGAAGTACACTGGGATGTCGTGCTTGGAGAAAACTCTCCTGAGTTTCTCTGATACACCGGCTACATAGGGGATGACAACGTTGTTGCGTCTGTCTTTCTTATCCTCCCTCGCTGGTGTCTGATCTTCTTTTCTGTGCCTCTTTGCTGACTTTATGAACGCCCAGTTAGGATAACCACATGTTTTCAGTGCTTCCTTTACGTGTGTGTGTTCCTTCTTTTTCCCTTCAGGCTTAGAGGAACATGTTCTGCCCGGTGGTGTAGGGTCCTAATTACTCCAAGTTTGTGTTCCAGAGGGTGATGGGAGTCAAAGAGGAGGTACTGGTCCGTGTGTGTGGGCTTCCGGTAAACTTCAGTGTTGAGGTTGCCATTCTCTTCAATGTGCACAGCGCAGTCCAGGAAAGGCAAACAGTAATCCTTTGTGTCTTCCCTGGTGAACTTGATGTTTTTATCCACGGCGTTAATAATGTGCGCAGTGAAGGATTCCACTTCTTGTGTCTTGATTTTGACCCAGGTGTCATCTACATATCTGTACCAGTGGCTGGGTACTCTCCTTTTAAAGAGCCAAGAGCCTTTCTTTCCACTTCCTCCATGTAAAGGTTGGCTACAATAGGTGACACGGGGGAGCCCATGGCACAGCCATGTTTTTGTCTGTAGAAGCCTTCGTTGTATTTGAAGTATGTTGTGGTAAGGCAGAGGTCTAACAGTGTGCAGATCTGATCGGGTGTGAAGTTGGTCCTGTCTTCCAAGGAGCTGTCTTCTTGTAGTCGTTTTCTGACAGTCTCCACTGCTTCCGTGGTGGGTATGCAAGTGAAGAGAGAGACTACATCAAAGGACACCATGGTTTCATCTGGATCCAGGGTAAGTTTCTGGACCTTGTCGGTGAAGTCGGTGGAGTTCTTGATGTGGTGTGGGTGTTCCCCACGAGAGGTGCAAGGATGGTAGCAAGGTGTTTCGCAATGTTATAAGTGACTGAGTTTATGCTACTGACTATGGGTCTGAGTGGGACCCCTTCCTTGTGGATTTTAGGAAGTCCATAAATGCAGGGTATGGCATCCCCTGGATAAAGGCGGTGATATGTGAGGCGGTCAATGATTTTGTCCTTTTCAAGGTCTTGAAGGCAAGCTATAACTTTCTTTTTTTTGTAGCTGCTTGTGGGGTCTCGTTTAAAGCTTCGTAGGTGTTGTTGTTGTCACTGAGGAGAGTAGTGATCTTTGTGTGGTAATCCGTGGTGTTTAGGACCACGGTGCACCTTCCCTATCCGCTGGTAATATAGTGATGTTGTGGTCTTTGCTCAGGGAAGCAACGGCCTTCTTTTCTTGTAGTGTGAGGTTAGACGGAGGGACTTTCGCACTGGAGAGGGTGGCTGAGACTTTCATCCTGATTTGCTCTGCTTCTGTCTGTGATAATTTATTAATCCGTATGGCCATTTCTGTGGCTGTGATGAGGTCCACTATGGGCAACTGTTGCGGAGAAATGGCGAAATTGAGTCCTCTGGCTAAAACCCTCTTTTCAGGTTCAGTGAGATTCCGGTCTGAAAAGTTCTTTACCCATTTCTCCCGACTGTCTTCAGGTGTGTTTTCTTCTCTGGGTTGTGTGGTTTCAGACTGAGGAGTGTGGGTTTTTGAAAGCAAGGTGTGAAATTTCCTGCGTTGTCTTTCTTTTCCTTGAGAGTGTTGGGCCCGCTGAGCCTTGTCCACAAACTTGTGAACCTCTTCTAAGATTGGAGAGGGTAGAAGGGTTTCCAATTCCTGCAGAGTCTGGCTGATCTTGATCTGGAGGGCATCTATAGTTTATTTATTTATTTATTTATATACTTTGAAAAAGATACCAGAAGAAGATGAGGTAAGAAGCCAATCACTGGGAAAGAAACTATTCTCTATTTTTCACCAGCTATGACTCACATGAATGATCTTCAGTGGTGCCATAATGAGACAGGCCAGTAAAACAGACTTGTTTACCTGGCTAACTCGCAATGGTAACTGATTCTTTTATTTAGAGCATTTTCAAGTTTATACATGTACAAGTTATTAAGCTGTACATTATTATTTAATATGGCTCTGCTGTACTGAAGTTTAATCAGAATCTATAGAGCTCTCCAAGACCCTCAAAAAACCCCAACAATGGGCAGCCTACTATTTTTCTGTTTAAAACAGCTCCAGCTGACCTTAAATCCTTCAGTTTCTTTCTGTTAAAGATGCAGAAAATACGAAGCCACGTTTGGATTACAAGAGCAAAACATACAGAGCAGGATAAAGGTAGAAAGATATTTCAACTTGTGGAATCAGTAGCTCATAAGTGAAGAGTAATTTTTCAACTATCCGAATGGAGACAAGAAGCGATCCGAGCCGGACAGATAACACATATCTCACTAACTTTTCTCTCCAGCAGGACATTTGCCTCGCCTGCTAATAAAGCTGCTTTACTGTAATATCACCAAGTTAAAAACAATAACTTCCCTTTTCAATTAAATTTTAAAAATACGTGACTTAAAATCACAGTCACGTAAAATTCCTTTTTTTTTCTTTTTTTTGTCTTCAAAATATGAGAAAAACCTCCTTCACCTCTCATACTGTCTCAATTTTAACACAAATGCCAACCAGCCTATGTAGGTGTCAGATTCTGCAGCTGCAGACTTTGTGGAGTTTGTGGTGTGAACCCAGAAGCAGATGCATGGAAGCAAAACTACATCTTAACCAAGAGCCAGCTGTTTATTTAAGGCTGGTGAAGAATACAAAACAGAAGGAAACTCAGATGAAACTAACTAGAACTAAACTGGGAGAACTAAAATACTAAACAGTAGAGACGTAGATCATAAAACCTGAACAACCTGGAACGTGACATGAGAAGAACAGACAGTCTGACAAGGGACAAAGGGAAACCAGACAGAATATATACAGAAGGGTGACAAGAGAAGTGAAAACACTTCACCCTCGAAACAAGGAAAGAAACAAACATGGAGGAACATGACAGAAAAGAGATACTAAACACAAGGACATAGGACTAGGACCCTTTACCACAATGTATCTACAGTTCATTTCCATTCCTTCAGATATCTAGTGCAAAAATAACAGGAAGGTGAAACACTGGAGATTAAAAGTCTAGATTCTGAATATTTCACTGAGTTATATAAGATTACAGTTTTTCTCCATAGAGGGGAGGCGGTTTATGGGAACCAAAGGGTAGGGCTGTGTGCTTTCTTTACTCATGAATGAGAGAAACAGCTGAAAAGTAAAGTTTTACAGCTTAAAAACTGTCCGCCTCTTCGTCATGAATCTTACCAGTATGGTACTAGTTCAGTGTGTCCAAACATCACAGAGACCAAATCTTTTAGGACCGTTCCTCTTTGTCTGCATCCATAAGCCGTGGATAGTAAAAAAAGAAACACAAAAATGCCGGCTGCTGTTTTTCCTTTCACTTTGCTTGATCGGGAAGTAGGAAGTACTTGTAGGATTCACTAGATGCTGCCATTGTATGAAAAACTAGGCCATAAATCACCACTTTTCCAACCCGTCTGGTTAAGAAATTATGTAAAAATTGCTGTTTAAACACAGGGGCGTATCTAGAAGGGTGGCACAGAGGGGCATGTGCCACCCTAAAATGATCTCTTGCCACCCCAAGTGCCACCCTAGTTTTGCATATGACAGTGTTGTTTATTAAAATAAGATAGCATTAACACTTTTAGCGTAGTTACAGTTAACAGTGAATATGAATGCTAAAACTGAATATATTGCATAGTGTTCCCCCCGTCCACCGATAACAAATGGTTCAGACCATAGTGCAGACCGGCTTCTTTGGAGCAAGCGATGCCTATGATTGTGTCAGAGCACATTTTGAACAACACCATGGGAATTTCAGAGTTCACACAGGTGGTTGGTGGTTGCACTCTGGAAATGGAATGAAGGTGAGTGTTATTAACCCTCTGGGGTCCACAGACACCACCTCCAAATCACATGACTGATTTAAGCTGCAACTGCTGCAGTCTCAGTCAGTGTTGAAGGTCCGGACTTCAAAGTATACACCGGTTTTTAAATTTTAATGACAGGTCACTAAATCCAGAGTTATGATAAAAAAATATATAAGCCATGCTTTTTGCTAAATACTATTGTCACAGTTTTTTGTTGTTGTTGTTGTTTGTTTTAAAAGCATTTTCTAAGGTCAGCGCGAAAACAGTAAAGAAAAATGTACCATGTCGACCAATTAAAAAAAAGTCAACACGTGGGATTTGGCTGTTTAGGAAGAGGGGGCAGAGAGACAGAGCAAGCGAGTGACAGAGAGAGAGAGATAGCGAGTTTTGAGATGGGGGAGATTTGTGACATTTAGCTTGGAGTGCGTAGTGTGCGTTGTGTAGTTAGTCTGTTGTGTAGTTTTGTGTGTCGTTCTGGAGGAAAGCAGAGACGCATCGTGTCTTCCTTACTCCGCTCTTCACCTGCTTTTACAGGTCGGTAAATGGTGCTTGCACCGAAAACTTTGTTTATTGTTACAATGGTTACCCACGTTAACGCGAATGAGAGAGTTAAGGCGGTCCGCCCGAGTTATTTATATGTAAACACGGGAGAAACCAGAGGAGTGTCCCGTGCGGCCGCATCGCGAGCCGCTCGTGAAGCAGAGTCAGTACGCTCCTATGCTCTGTGCAAATGTGTTGTAATGTTCTGATCAAACCAGTTCTGTGAGATGTGAATGTTAATAGTTATGTTAAAGTGACTGAGTAGATTAGCTAGTGTAACACAAGCACTCTGAGCAACTCTGTGCAGCTAACAGAGGCATTCACAGTTAATTAAATAAGCTGGGGTTCATGATACACTAAATAGTGATTTTGCCAGTAAATTACTGAAGGAAACAAATGTGATGTATTTACTGATGCTGTTATTGAATATAACTGTTTAGCCAGTAAGACACTGTAGAAGACAATGTGATGTGTTTATTGATATGGTAAAGGAATGTAACTGTTATGTAAAGAAGTGTGAATTTGAGAAACGGAACCAGTTACAGAGAGTATATTTCACTGAGGTTGTGAAATAAGTAAATGTAATTGATGTGAATGAGGAACCAGCTGATTAGTATATTGAAAGCTCATGTTTAATGTTATATAGCATTTATTTGTGTAAAATAAATCAGACTCAGACACGTTCTGGAGGAAAGCAGAGACGCATCGTGTCTTCCTTACTCCGCTCTTCACCTGCTTTTACAGGTAACATATTTGTCATCGTGGTCTTCATCTTTGGGACCCGTAACAAAGGCACTTCTAAAAACATTTTCCCAAATAGTTTAAGATATCCTGTTTCCAACTCAATCACTTAAAGATGAAGAAGGACATTACAATATACATGAATGCAAAAATAATAACTATTCCGTTGCATATTTAAGACTGTTTCACCTGTACTTTTACTTTCTATACTTTAACTTCCCTTTGCTGCTAAAACATCTTTGCTTTTATTTCATGAATTTATGAATGGTTGAGATCAGTGGTGCAAACAAACAAAAACATAGGCTCTGAACTACAGATGTGAGGGGAAAAAGTTAGTCTATATGTTCTCCACAAATGTGACAGTGTGTGGCATAGTAACGTTTTGATGAGAAGGTAAAGTCAGAAATGAATCAAATATATAATTAAACCAGTAAAACTATTTCTTTTCTGTTCAGGAATGTAAGTACATATCTGTGACCTGACATCTTAATCAAAATAATAATGATAATAATGTGTTTTACTAATGATTTCAGAATTTTGTCAAAACAATATATTTGTTTATTTTCCACATAAACCTTTCACAATAAAGCTCAAGATCCTGTTGAGACTTTTCAAAATAAACTGAATCACGTGAAAGATGCAGAGTATTTACGGATGAGAAGCAAAAAAGAGCCGTCAGGTGCTAAAAAATAAACCTTAGACTCAAACGTTAGAACAGGCTTATCCCCGCAGCACGCTGTGTAATAAATACTCACAAAGAGAACGGCGGCCGTTACAACCTATGTCTAAAAATGTATCGTTTCATGCATCAGTTAAAACACACTCGACTCCAGGTACGCTGCACGCCCAGCTGGAAACACTTCACGCAAGTCGAGCTGCCCGACATTCACAGAATTTACAGGAAATGTTACATTTTTGTGATTTATATCGTTATCGGACGATAGATGTCTTAATATCGGGATATGAGATTTTGGTCATATCGCACAGCCCTAAACCACTACATTGGACACTGATGTGTCACTCCATACCCTGCCATGTTAAAAAAAAAAAAGCACATGTTTAAAAAAAATGAAGTTCAAAATGCACATGTTGCATGCACATAATTCAAAAATCTTTTTGTCATGCCTAAAGATGAATAAAAATACTTAAGAAAAAAAATCCTGAGTGAGGTTGTCATAATTCATGCATGAAAGGTTTAAAAAATATCTATTTCTTTCTGCGGTGTCATGTGTCAGTATCGTGTGTTCTGTGTGTTGGAATTTCTATGTGATCACATGACAAGTCCAAGGCAGGGTTAAACAACAAAAGCCCCATTATGAGACAGAACAGAGCAAGCATCAGAGACAACAGAAAATTCTGACACAGTGGGGAAAAAAAGAGCTGCTCTGTGTACAAACTGATTGTTTTTTATGTTACTATGTTTCCAAAAATGAGTTTTCTGTTCCTGCTGCAGTCTTTTGATGCCACTTCAGCTGAAAGTTTTGTTCACTTTTTAGCACACAGCTGTTTGATGCTATTATACACTAAGAGATTTGGTAACATAGATTGCTATAGAGATTGAGAAAAGTAAATGCTACATTCATCACACCATCTGACACTGGTTACTGCAATAAAAGCTGCTCATCAGAGGCAACAGGCAGCAGGAGCAATCATGCTCATAAATCACTGATATTTAAAGTGTCACTGCTGATCAAAATCCTTCAGCTTTTAGTTTGTTTTCCTCTTTTCAGAAAGCCAAAATGTCAAAGATAAATGAGATGAGCATTCTGGGGGTGAGGAGCTTTGGGATTGAAGACAAAGACAAACAGTTCATCTCTTTCTTCACTCCTGTGACTGTGCTGGTTGGACCCAACGGAGCAGGAAAAACAGTATGAGGACATTCAGATGAGATCAAAAGTTGACTGTGAAGTCAAACAATACATCATTTAGATTTTAATATTTAATTTTTTTTTAAAATGATCAGTGCTGTTTGTGTTTTTATCCATGTGCACCGGGACTTGTGTTTCCTGTTTCATCTTTTTAGACGATTATTGAAAGTCTCAAGTTTGCGACATCAGGAGAACTTCCACCTGGATCTAAAGGAGGTGCTTTTGTTCATGATCCAAAGGTTAGTCTGCAGCTCTCTCATTTTAGCTGATTAGACTCTGAATTTAAAAATGTCCTTAAACAAAGAGTACAAAGAATTTTTTTTTTCAACAGCAATTATGAGGTTGGATGGGCCAGTTTACATCATGACTTACTTATTTGTTCTAACTCAGTGGTTCCCAAATTGTGTACTGAAAGGCAAATCTCCAAGTGTTGACCACATTTTATTATTTGAATACAACAGAATTAACCCGTGGTTTATATATATATTAACACCATAGAAAAGACATATTTATTTTAAAAAAGCTGACTTAAGTTGAATGTATTCCCAAAGCTACCGGCCTTATGGCTTCAGTTGTTCATACTAGATCCAGAGAGCACAAAAGTCTTGTCAGAAATGTGTTCATCTAAAAAACTATAATCAAATGTTAGACTGAGAACATGAGACTCCTGCCTCTTTTGTACCTGTAGGCAAAATCTTTATCAATATAATGAATGTAGATTTTGTAGTGTGGGCACATCATATCGGAAAATCTGAGATTTGGTGTTGTACTTGACTTATTTTAGCCTGTCTACAGTTGCTGAGTCTGCAAGCCGATTTGCAACCCACCCTCACCCTAGATTCTGTTTTTCATCTATTGTCACTGATGTCAGTGAAACTCCACCCTCTGTAGTTACAAATCTTATCATTTTTATAAATGTTGCAGGATGCCCAGAGGACAGTTGTATGAGCCCAGATTGAGCTCTCACTCTCAGACATCAAGGGAGAGGAAATCGAGATCCAACGCTTCATGTCCTGCTCTCTGATAGAAAATAAATACTCCTTTAAAAGTGAAGAGCAGAACATTAAAAGAGCAAAGTAAGAACCTGAGATGTTTTAACTGATGTTTAAAAATGTATAATTTGGATTGAGGTGATATGGTGCCTGTCTTCATGTTCTTCTAGGGATGGAAGGAGGGTGAGCAGGTCTGTTAAGTGTGGCGACCTGCACCAGGAGATAACGTCTGCGCTGGGTGTATCAAAGTCAGTGTTGAATGACGTCATCTTCTATCACCAGGAAGAGTCTAACTGGCCACTTAGTGAAGACAGAGTTCTCAAAGAAAAGTTTGACTCCATCTTCAATGTAATCAAGTAAATCCAAAATTTGTTTGTCTTTTTTGACATAAAATCAATCAAACCCAACTAAAGATAAAAAAAAATATTGACCTGTAGGCTCCTTTCAGATATTACAGAGTAAAGAATGTCCTGTCTTTCTTACAGGTATAACAAAGCGAGGGCGAAGATGCATGAGCTGCGTTTGAAGCAAAGTCAGAGAGTCGAACAGTGTCAGGCAGAGCTGTTCTACCTGGAGAAAAACAAGGAGAAGGCCCAGCAGCTTAGAGACAATGTAGCCAAAAAACAGGCTGATCTGAGGGCCTCACAAGATCTGATCCTGCAAATAGAGAACAAGATCAATCCACTTGAGGTGGGTTCATGAAACAGGCAAGAAAGTTCTGGTATTACTTTTCTGTAAACCGTTCACATGAAGTGTAATCAATTCTGATCCAGTAAAAGGACTAGATGTTACAATCCCTGACAATGCATTGCTTTAAATGGAGAAAATCTTGGGGGATGGCTGTTATGAGGAAAAGCAGCCCAGAAACTTTACCAGCGGCACACATCGTTGTGTGCCTCAACTTTCGTTGTTTTACCCAAGCTAATCTGCCATTTTTCCTTGGTTAGGTTTAGGGATTAGAGATCTGATCTAAATTATAATATTAAAATTTGGGACACATCGTCAGTAGTGGACCTTAGATTCATCGGGTGTTTCAGCCATTATCACTAGACACCCTCATCCAAGGAGGCCCTGCCAGGGTTGATCAGGCCCCGGAGTGTGTCACTGGTTTATGTTAAAATTGTTTTTCTCTTCTTCTTTTAGTTTTCTACAGTTTATTCTATCTATTCACTGCAACTGAGAAATACTTAACTCTTTAACATTTATGGAGCCTCATTTCTTCAAAGGGACAGAAAAGGTGATAGAGAGAAGTAAGACAAGTAAGTAAGATAAGATAGGACAGAGTAGAGAGCAGAGCAGGAAGGGGGGCGCCCGATCTGGCTTCCCACACCTCCCTGCCGGATCGGGCTGTACGCTCTACCTCCCGACTGCCTCCCAGAAAAGGGAAGAAGAGCAGAGGGGAGAAGAGCGGAACATTTTTCTTTCCTACTTTTTTCATTCCTCCTTTTAGTTTCACTACCATGAGGTTAACTGCACAGTCTCCAGGAGGCCCTGAGACAGCTGTATCAGTCAACCAGCAAAACTTCTAATGTTATGTTTTACCCTTTTGACGCCCCCTGTTGAGGCAGGCCCACCACGAGTCGATCAATCTTGGGCATGTGTATCGCGATTAGCTGACTGCCTTAGCTGCCCAAGTGATGTCAGCCCTTTTTAGCCATAGCCAAGTGACTGGTCCTCTCAGCAATGGTAGCCAATTCTCTTATAGCCTGCTGTTGTGCCTGTCCTCTGATCCCAATTTCCCTAAGCAGTTTTGCTGTTGTAAAACTACTTAGAGCAGGGCAACAAATCCCCTGCACCCCACTTCCACCGGGCACACCTTGATCTTCCAGCCTCTGTCCTCTGCCTCAGCTGCCAAGTTGGCATACCGCAGCTTCTTACGCTCAAATGCTTGCTCAATTGCTTCCTCCCATGGTACCGTTAGCTCATTGACATACGCAAGTTTTGTGAAGTTAGACCAAAGGACAAGGTCTGTTCACAGAGTAGTTGTTACGATCTCTGTCGGAAAAATTAGCCTCTAATCCAAGTCCACTTGCATCTGCCAATCCCTGGCAACCTTCAGCGGGCCCAGGTCCGGGGTTGAGGGGCTCGTCCTCGGCCTGTCTCCCTCCCGGACAAATGCTGATGAAAACTGACGCTCCTCTTGATTCATGAAAGGTTATCCAGCTCTGCCCACAGAAAGCAAAAACAATACCTGATTAATGTGGCCACTATGCATTTCACGGTCATCTCCTTCTGCACTTCTGGACACTTCCACACTGATTCTACCTTTAAATTACTCCCACCAAAATAATGGTTTTATTTTGGGGAAGAAGTTGAATTTTCAGGGAACCAAATCTGGAGAACAGAGCTGAGAGCAAACAAGAACTCTTATCCTATCCCTCCTGTCGCATTCACCTCCCGCCCCTTACTTTAGTGTACCTGGTCAAAATTGACCGGTCTGTTTTAACAGCTCTGAAATTAGTATAACAAACATTTTTCACCACCAAATTCAGTTCAGTCAGTCGTTCAGAGTGAGTGGATTCCCATTCATTTCCTATGCCGGTCACGTTTGAACAGGGACACCACAGATGTCACAAGGTTGATTAAAACACTCAAAATTCAACAAATTCATCACTTTTATATGTTCAAGTGCATAGTGTGGAGGACATCATAAGACCTTGAGGCAATCAGATGTAAAACACAATATTTATGAGGGTTTTAAGTTGTAAATCAGTGAGATTTGACCCGAACGGGACAGGAAGCTTAAATGAGCTGAAAGTGCACAGTGGCACCGATCTATTCTCATTCAAATGCCTTCAGATAATTACAGCAGAGCAACATTCATGTTTGTTCTTGGCACAAGTTTGAGGGTCACGGTGGTAAATAACAGGTAAGTGATCAAACTTATGGAGAATGATCTAAAAGTTGCAGCAGAGCTCATTAAGATGTATGTTGTAAACAAGTGATACCAGGAGAGCACAAATATAAAAACAATGGGGGTTAAAGAAATGTATTTTATTATTTAATGTTTAATAATTTTTTGCAGACACTGCTGAGCGACATAAAAATGAAACTTGAAAATGTGACGAAGCTAGAAAATGAAATCAAAGCTCTGGACAGCTTGAGGAAACAGATGGAGGAGCACATCAAGGAGCTGGAGGAAACTATGGAAGAGGTAACACAATGTGTGAAGAATGTCTGAACAAATATGAGATGTTTTACTTTTTAGTTGCAAAACTTCGAGAGATACTGCACTTTGGATGAAGTTTCATGATCTTGAAAGAGAAACTAATCGATCAAATATTCATGAGTGTGAGATCTTTGTGATTTTCTGTCAGGTCCAAAATCTTTGCTCAGTACCTGATCTACTCGTTGGTTTTTCTTCCCTGTGACTTCCTCCACCTCCTGAAAGGGAAAATAAGCTGACACAATGGAGGAGATCCAAAATACATGACAGAGCCGTAGAGGATAACAAGATTTCCAGGGATCAACCTAAAAAAGCAGTCATGCTTATTTTAGTTTGGTTTTTGTGCTCCTTTGTGGGATCAATCTTAAACAAGAATGACCAAATTTAAATTAAGTTAGGTTTCTGAGGCTCCGAGGGCCATTTCTGGAAGTTCTTGATCACTCCTCTGACATTTTTATCACTGCAGTTTCCACTGGAGTCAGACCTCAAGACCCATTCATTTAACTGTAGACCAATTCCAATCCAGTGACCTGTGTCTGTGTGTTTCAGGTGTTTCAGGGTTCAGACGAGCAGCTACAGCATACTTACGAGAACCACCAGAGGACAGTGAGGGAGAAAGAGCAGAAGCTGCAACAGCACCAGGAGGAGCTGCAGACCTTTGACCAAGAATACCAGAGACTGACCAGAGTCACGAATGATCTGTTGGTAGAAAAAGGTTCACTCACCTGCGTATACCAGAGTAGCTCCTGACATTTTCCTCCACACCTGAGTATGAAAAGTAGGGGTGGGTTTTGATTATCGATTTTCTGATTAAAATCAATTCTAGCTTGAATAACGCGATGCACTGAAAAAAAGGGATTGGCCAGCTCTTGGATTTATGTAAGCATCTTGCGTGTATTTAACACAATTGCCTCATGCTTTAAAGTTAAGTGTAACTATATAGTGTAGAAACTACGTCATATGCAGAGAGGGTAGATTAAATTGTTCATATCATGTTCGAGTGAAGTAAGTCAGTAATATAGCAATGTTAAATCCCGCGACACCGCACGGGATTTCAGTCTCGCGCACTTTGGATCGTGGTTTCAGGAAGGCATCCATCTCAGTCAAGTCGAGCAGCTGCCTTTACTTTTTTTGGTATACCGAAAAGAAGTAAATTCGGTGGTTGTTACATTAAAAAAGTCTGCCTTTAAATTTGAACACAAAAGTTTCATGTTTCTATCTTGAACGTAATTAAATCATGTAGGATCTGTACGAAATTCAACTTAATTTGTGATAAAGATCACATGAGATTTCAAAATCACTGAAGTTATAAGAGGCATACAACTACACACACACCACGTGTATGCTATTGCTTTTTATTATGGTGTAACCTATGAAGGACAAAAACATAAAGAAAATTCTGCATCAAGCCTGTTTGCTAATCCTGGGTTGGTGGCATGGTGGTTAGTGCTGTTGCCTCACAGTAAGAAGGTCCTGGGTTCAAATCCACAATCTGGTGCAAGTGGTTGTTTGTTTCTATGTGATAGTCTGGTGAGCTCTCCAGGGTACCCTGCCTTGAGAGCAGCCCCCCAGCAGGGGGGGCTGGGGCATAACCCTGAAGTGATAGGTTTATCACTTCAGGGTTATGCTCCAGCCCCCCCTGCAACCAGGATAAAGATAGGAGGATGGTAGTTGTTGTAGATCCATTAAATTTTCATGGTAACTTTGTTGGACATTATGTAATATGAAGATAACATGTAGTATTTAAGTGACAAAGTAGTACTGGGGTAAAAGTTATTGAATACTGTTGAAATAAAATGACAAAATTGTGTAGGATTAAAATATTCCAAGAGCTCAACTTACTTCATCTAAACATGTTCCAATTGCATTTTCTGAACACAAAATGCACAAGTTTATTGAATATGAATAAGTTGTGTTGATTTAACTCATTTGTTTAAGTTTCTGCCAAAGCAAAACATTTGTGTGCAACCAATGTCCACTACTGAATCAAATAAATCCAACGTCGCCTTTTTTTCAGTGTGTCGATTCATTAAAATCCTGAATCAATTTTTGAATATACATTTATTTTGCCCGAAACGCTAAAACAGCAAATGAGAGCAGGTACACGGATTCTGCACAAAGATTTAAAAACAAAGCGCGGACCCGCCAACGCATCAGAGTCTGTGAGATGTCGGCTTTCTCACTGACGGCACGTACATGGACACGCCATTGAATGAGAAAGCTGACATCTCACAGATTCTGATGCGTTGGCGGGTCTGCGCTTTGTTTCCGTCTTTTTTTGCGCTAGATTTTGAAGCTGCAGATTTTGTCTCTCTCCAACCAAATTTGACTGAACCAGCAACAAAAGAAGATCCAAACTATGCTTCACATTTCGCTTTACATAAACATCGTCATGAATTCCCTCTTTTGCTCTTTTGCTTCCACCACGATAAAATCACACTTCATGCACAGCTCTCTCTCTCTCTCTCTCTCAGGTATAGTTTCCCATCTAAAAATCTCTGTTTTCTGCATTATTCGCTTGCTTATTACCCTCCACTCTACCGTTATGTACAGTAACTTAATTTAATTGAAAGTCTCATTTCTGCTGTTCAATACTGAAGAAATTTAAACTTTTTAAAATTATGCAAAATTGCAAAACGCTTAGCTGTGTCTCTAATAAAACCTCTGTAACTTTGCTCTGCTTCACTTCAGCAGCATCAGGTAATGTTCATACGTTGATTAATGATTTTCTTCAGTTTTTGTTCTACTGCAGAATATTTTTAAGGTCATCTGCTGTAAAAAGCCCGGCCAGGAAAATCTCCTTCATGTTTTTCTGTGTTTTATGCTCAGTTACTTTGACACAAAGGCATCTGCTGTGATGTTTACACCTTTGATAAAGTCTTGCAAGTGTCAGCTTTCTTTTTATAGATATAAAAATATGGATATGTACTGATAAATGATCAGAATTATAATATTTCTCACTGTCTGAGGCAGAATTTCCCCGAATCGAATCGGGACCTTTTGAATCAGAATCAAATCGATTCTGGAAATCAGTGATGATACCCAGCCCTAATGAAAAGCACATCTTACAGCAGGTGTATCTGACATCACTGTGCTGCTGTGGTTCCTTCAACCTCCCATTAATGTTGCTGTGATACTGTCATTACCACACAGTCTCATTCAAGTTCATGAAACAATCCCAACTTTTTCACTTCCAGTCTATTAATTACTATTTTTGAAACACTCATTTTCATCCGGCTGGTCTCATAGCTGCTGATTCTTGTCTGTGTACAATATTTACCATGCTGCATGAAAAACTCTGCAGTGGGTCAGTTTAAGCAAAAGGTTGTTTTCCACTGAAATGGACCCTTTATGATGTTAACCATGAACTAATCATGACCTGGTGAAGAGCCCTGACAGCAAACTTCTCCCAACACTTACATCACAAACATGTGATTGGTCAGTAATGATGGTCCTGGAACAACACTGATAAGAAACAACATCAGCACAGTCCTATCAGATCATGTACTTATCACCATATGTGTAACCAGTCATTCGTTAAGTCGTGTCTTGTTGTTGTGACATGTTTTCACAGTAAATATATCGCTCAGTACACTGACAGAATAAAAAATACTAGAAGTGGAATAATGCACAGTGTGGATGCTGCGTTTCCTCAGTGCAGAATTAGCAGCATTTTTTTTCCCACAGGTCGTCTACAACATGAAGCTGAACGTCACACTAAGAACACTGAGGACCGCGACAAACTGGTAAGAAGAAAGAAAACCTCTGCTCTCTTAACTTGTTTGTTTCTGTCAGGATAAAGTAGACATCAAGCTGTTTCTGTGGAGTCTGTAAATCCACTAAGGTGGACTTAATCACTCAGAGCCAGCAGTGACATTAAATATGCATGTGGATTAATACAAGGACACAATAACACTTTTATTTATTCACATGTCATCTGTGTCACAGGTCCACTCTTTGTCATCCTGTCTGGAGATGGAGGGTTATGACCAGCTGCCCTTTACCGTTTCTCAACTCGAGAGCTTTTACCATCAAGTCACACAAAGGCTGGAGCAGGAAAAGGAGAGAGTCAGTCAGCTTTTGGTAAGAAATGCTCTGTTACTCTCAGTTTTGGTCAGTATTTGTATGTAATTTTTCACAGATAAAATAATGTCCAACCAGTCATGGCATATTGCTGCCCCTCCCTGAGCCTGCTTCTTCAGCAGATTTCTTCCTGTTACAAGGGAGTTTTTCCTTCCCGCTGTCACCAATGTGTTTGCTCATAGGCGATCTGTCGGAGTTTTCTCTGGTTCTCTGTATTATTGTAAGTTTACATTATAAACTGCCTTGAGATAACTGTTTTTGTGACCTGGTGTGATAAAAATTGAATTTAACTGGAAACAGAATTCTAAGATAAAATACACGTTAGCTAGAGATGCCTACAAAAAAGTCATCTGAACAATCATATATGAAATATTTGTGCTCTTCACTTCTCTTCTTCCTCCTCCTCTTAATATTTGGCTCAATCAGGCAGAGCTGCAGAAACTGGAGCAGCAGAAGCAGCAGTCTGTTGATGAAATGAGGGACAGGAAGACGTGCATGGAGAGAACGGTGGAGATGAAAAGAGACGAGCAGCAAAAGAAGCAGCAAGAGCTGAAAAACATCACAGAAGAGCTGCAACGACTGCAGGATTCATCTAGTCGACTGCAAGAGCTGGAAAATAAACTGGCTGAAGTGGTGAGAATGCACACACACACGGATCATGATGTTTTTGAGGTTGTGAAATTGTCACAGGTTTCTTTGATATTCTCTTTTTCTGGATCAGAGACTGGATATATCATACTTGTCTCATACACTAGATGGATCCTACTCTTTTACAGCTTGATGTATTTATCCACTGACTCTGTTACAGCTGCTTTGTATGAATCACAGTTCAAAAGCATCCTTCTTTGTCTGACACTTGCCTCCTCTTGAGCCTCTTTCATGTTCTGATATCATAGATTGTGTTTTGTGTGTTTCTTTTCAGGAGCGTGAGGATGCAGTTCAGAGCTCCAGCGTGGAGGAGCTGAAGGCCGAGGTCGAGGAGCTCCAGAGAGAAAAGGTTGAACTCGACTGCACACAGAGACAGCTCGACGAAGAGATGGAGACACTCAACATGCACACAGCTGCACTCACACAGATGGACATACTGAAAAAGGGCAAAGTAATGAGGAACCTAAACTCACCTGCTGCTGCTTTTCTACTTCTCTTACTGATCATCTCCCTTCTTCCTCTTCTCTCCTCTCATCTTTCCTCTTTCTGTCCTCCAGGCCGAGATGGAGGAGCAGATTCTTCAGATCCGGTCTCGTCACTGTGAGGATCTGGTGTCTCTATTGGGCCACTTTCCAAACAAGAAAGAGCTGGAGGACTGGATCTCTTCCAAGTCAAAGGAAATCAGCAGCACCGGGGACAGACTTACAAAACTCAAGTTGGTAACATTTAAGTAGAAAACAATGCTTTTAAGATGGATCTTTCCCCGACACTCACCACTGTTACATTGTGGTTTTCATCTCAGAATGGACTTGGCATCAAATGAGCAGAATAAAAGCCACATTACTGCTGAGCTGCTGAAGAAGGAACAGCAGTTAGCCACAGATGAAGAGAAGTTCTTGAATGTTTGCAGCAGTCGAGATCTGGAGCAGAACCTGAGCAACCTGCAGAGAGATCTGGACGAGATATTCAAGACAAAAGGTAAATGGTCTCAAACAGGAAGAGTGGTAGCTTCTTTGGACCTTGCGATCAGTTTTACGTGGGAACTATTTTCTTTCTACTGTCTTCATCCACCAACCAAAAGAATACTGCAGCTATGTGACAGTAGGTCATCTGGGAGGTGCAGCATGAACGTTTACATCCTGTCATCATAGTTGATGCACGCTTCCTTCTGCAGAGGTAGTCAGAGAGTTGAAAGAAAATAGTTTCTACTTGCTCACAAAAAATGTTAGTTTTTTTGTCATGAGACACTGCTTCTAAATTATTATTATTTATTTATATGAAGCTCTGAGCACCACAGGACAAGCACCATTTAGAAGAGAACTGCTTCTTTAAGCCTCCTAATGTAGTATCCATATGAATAAACATGATTCCTGTGTCCTTCTTTCTGCTTCTGTCCTGGTTTAGCTCTACTAGCTGGAACTAAAGTGGTGTACACCCAGTTCATCAGCGAGCTGAGCGAGCACAGGGAGCCCTGCTGCCCCGTGTGCCGACGATCGTTTCCCTCAGAGTCTGAGGTGCAGGAAGTCGTCAGAGTCTTGCAGTCTAAACTACACCTGGTGCCAGAAAAACTGAAGATCACTGAGCAGGACCTGGAGAGGACGGAGAGGAGGAGAGAGGAGATAGTGGCTCTCAGGCCTGTGAGGTACAGTGTCAGAGACATTTGTGTCAAACCAACAGAAGTCCAGTCTGTCCTCATTTTTCTTTTTTTTCTTTTCCAATCTACATTGTCCTTAGCTGTTTTGGTTAATTTTTTGTGTGTACGTAAAGGTACATGTAAGTGTTATTCACCGCTATTTGCAAAATAGGCTGGATGAATGTGTAAAGCACCAACCAGGCTCACAAGAGTTTTTGCTTGGTGAGTGTTGGATGGGATAAACCTCTGCCTCCACATCAGTCTGACTTTAGACAATTTGGAGGCGGAAACCAGTGAATGGTTACTTTTAACACCATAATGGTGATACATCATTGATTTACAACTTTAGCTACAAAAATTTGAAATCATTTGGAAGATGGGGACTTGAGGACAAGATGGTTCAGTGGCTCATTACTGTTTCCTCATAGCAACAAAGTCCTGGGTTCAAACCTGGTGACTTGTTGTGGACCGTGTACAGTCCAATGACATCCATGCTAAGTTCATTTGTGATTCAGAATTGGCTGTACCCAGCCTGCACCCCATCTGGGGCAAATTCCAGGCCCCATGCAACCCTTTTTTTTTTTTTATTCATGTTTTGGATGGACAGAAACATTAACAGATATACAACAGGAATAATCATATTGTCAGTTCTCTGTCCGTTTCTTAACAACAACCGACAAATAAGGACTAACAATAACTAAAGAAAACCAAAAGGGAGACAAAAAAACAAAAAACAAAAAACACCAGGAGAAAGAAAATAAGAAACCGCCTCCTGGGAAACACCAGCAAAAACAAAAGCAAAAGGGGCAAAACACCCAGGTGCCTAAAAACCAAACATAACCTTGACCACTGATAACATTATACAATTTCTTCCCTCTACTGGCTTTCAAAGAAAAAGAACAACAAAATCTGAATTCCCAGATCCTTCTCCCAGCACTGCCTCAGCCCCCCCAAATTGGGAGAGTGCGCCTCTCTGAAGATCCCGTAGAATTTGGATGCCCTGATTCTATTAATGCCAGGAGCTGCAAACATCTCCTGAATACTAGATGGAGGGTCTAGGTTATTATTCAAAATAGTTTTAATACAGTGTCTAATTTGAAAAAACCTCCAAATTTCCCTTGGATCCAGAAACCAGGTCTCTTGTATGAAAGCCAATACTGGATCTTTAGATGGTACTGGTCTTCCCCTCTGAGTGAGGAAGGCCTCTAAAGACGAGGGAGCCACAAGGCTTTCCTCAATCGCAACCCATGATGGCTTCTCTGTAAGAGAATTATGTATCTTAACTAACTGAGAGAGAGAGAAAGCATAGTGATACCAGACCATCTTGGACATTGCCAACCCGCCACTATCTTTAGCAACATATAGTTTGGATCGATTAAAAGATGGCTTTTTGCCTGCCCACACAAAACCCTCCACACATGTATTATAAAGCTTTAGCAAATTATGTGGGACTGCTATAGGTAACATGTGAAGAAAGTACTGAAGTTTAGGAGCAATAATCATCTTCACCAAGTTAATTCTGCCCAAAAGGGACAGATTTATTTTAACCCAATTCTGCAACAGTGGACGAATGTTTTGAATCACTGGGGAGATATTTACTTGCATTATGTTATCTAAACCAGGAGTCAATTTAATCCCCAAGTAAGTCAAACCCTCGGGCATCCACTTGAACTGCCATGAGCTCCTAATGACTGGAGGACACAATTTAGAAATGGGCATAACTTCCGACTTAGACCAATTTATGGTGTAGCCAGAGATTACAGAAAAGGAATCAATAATTGAGGAAATTGCAGGAACGGCCTGTTCTGGGTTACTTGAAATCAATAAAATGTCATCTGCATACAAAAAAGTTTTATGTTCTTCTTGACCCATATCCACCCCTCTGATTTGCTTACATTCACGTAGTGCAATAGCCAAAGGCTCCAAAAACAGGGCGAAAATGAGAGGTGATAAGGGTGAACCTTGTCTAGCGCCCCGACTTAACGAAAAGGAGGGTGGTCTGTCCTCATTTCTTTGTAAGAGATAAAAACGAAGAATCCACTGTCGATTCATTGATTTTTCTCTTTCATGTCTCATGTCAGGGAGGCCATTGTGCAGTTTCAGGAAAATGAGCTGCCAGCGTTGAGGAAGCGGCTGCAGACTGTGGACAGAGAAGCTGAGAGGCTGAAGGGTGATGTGGAGGAGCAGGAGGCTCTGCTCGCCATCCTGAGGTCTGAGGAGGAAAAAGCCAAAGACTGCCTGCAGGGCATTTCCCTCATGGACTCATACCTGGTACCAAACATTTGTCTGTCTCATTCTTTCTCACCACATGTGCCAGACACAGCCAGGACCTGCACACATCTGTCCTTTTTTCATGACAAAGAATCAAGTTTAGGAAGTACATAAAAAGTGATGAGATCTGGATTTCCTTCTCTGTAGAGAAACCTTGAAGGGGTGGAAAGGAAAATTGATCAGCAGGCATCCAAACTCCAGGAAGTAAACCTGGACAACACATTTCAGCAGCTCAGTCAGGAGAAACAAGAAACTCAGGACCAGCTCGACACCAGTAAGACAACCAGCTCTGTTTCAGCCCTGATTTTAACTCCGACCCTCGATTTCTCCCATGAAACCCACGACAATCCAAACTGTGTAAAAACTGGACTTACTGCATATCTCTTATATCTGCGTCTCTGCATTGCAGCATGATTTCCTTTCCTTTGGCCTTTTGTGTCCTTGCAGCTTACAGCACAATTGTGCGTAAACATAAACAGATCCAGGACCAGCAGGAGCAGATTCAGAGGCTGAAAAGTGCAGCGATAGAGATGAGAGACGAGCAGCTTCAGCTGATCAGAGACAAACAGAAGCAGCAGCACCTGGAGGAGCTGAGTGCAGAGATCACTGCTAGGATGGAGGCCTTAACCACAGAGATCAGGGTGCTGTTTATATTTTTATTATTATTATTCATTTACCTATTTTTATTTCTCTGTAAGTGGAAACAAATATTTAACGTTGCATTTTTTCCTCTGACTTTGTGGTCAAACAGGAGGGAAATGAAGAACTGCGCCCTCTATCAGCTGCTCTGGAGAAGCTGCAGCAGGAAAAGCAAAAGCTGGTGGAGCAGAAGAAGCAGAGAGAGGAAGAAGAGCAGAGGAAGGTGGATGCATGCATGCTCTTTTAGTGGGAACGTGTCCTTCTTTCTATCTGCTGCACATTGTCAGGTTCCTTTGCTCGTAACCAAAATCAATGAATCAACACAGTTCAAATAACACACAGTTATAAAATACATTTGCACGTAGAACCGTGTTTAAGACAAAAACATAACATCATGTGTGCAATGTTCTTAGAGCATTTCTATCAAACAGAGTTGTGAGTGTTTATGAGGTAACTGCTGTAACTCTGTTACTGACAGATTCGTAACATTGAGGAGAGACTGAAGGAAATCACTGCCTTGCAAAGAGACGTCACTAAATATGTTGATGAGGGAAGAGACAAATACAAAGAGGTAACATGATGATCGCTGCTGGATAGACAGGATTTGATGCTTCTTTTTAAACAAAGGAAGCACTGAAGCACCTTTCCTTAGTGTTTAGAGGATTTCACCAGTTTCCTAATATCCACTACAGTTAGGACTATATGACCACAACTGTATCCATTTATTTTAAATGTGGACTGTAATCATGTTGATTTATTATTTTTTTATACTATCTGTCTGCCAATGTTGCAGGACAAAGAGTCAGAGTATCAAGCAGCAACGACTCAGCTCCAAGAGGCTGAGAGGAATAAAGAGAGGATCAGCACAGAGATGGGAAACATCCAGCAGGACAAAGACACTCAAAAGGTGTTTTGATTCTGGTTTTTCTCTTTTTTTTAACCTGTAATTTTAAAAATGAAACTTACCGGTTATTTACTCTCATTGATGATGTCACACCCACCTTTGCATCTATTTAAAAGTGAAGCCACAAACTGTATATAAAAGATGGTCTTAGCCCCATGAAATCAGTCCAGAAGTGACTTAAACCTGCATTGCTTCTAATGACCAGCAGGGGGCGACTCTTTCCTGATTGAGTTTGTAGTTTAAATCTTATTGAATCGAATCTTATTTTAAATATTTTTGTAAGTTATGGTCTTCATTAGGCCGATAAAGCAGGGAATGCATTAGGGCGGGTCTACCTTTTGATTGACAGGTCGCTGCTGTTTCTCAGCCAGATCCACATCTTGCTCGTCACTCTTGCTTGTTGCTAAAAAAGGGAGATGCCAGGAGTTAAATAACTCTACTGAAGCCTTTAAAACTTTGATTTCTTTACTAAATCGTGACGTCACAGTGGCTACATTCATCTTTATGTACAGTCTATGAGGAAACTCTGGGCTCTTTGTCCTTTAATTTAAGAAAAACTCATAAACCTCTTCAACATCCAAATTCTTGTGAAGAATGTTGTATAAAAAAAGTCTATTTTATTATCACACTGACACTTTGTGTGCTCACTGACTTCAATGCTGCCATTATTGAAATGTTCCTCAGGTCAAAGAGTGCTGCTTATGGGACAACCTGACCTTGAGGAAGCGCGTTAATGAGCTGAAGAACATGGCGGCCAAACATGAGGCTCTGCAGGAAGAACTGAGCTACATGCAAGTCTCGCAGCTTCAGCGGTGAGAGCGCTGCACTGTAAAGTCAGCCCCAGCTTCTGCTACTGCAGCAGTGTCACACCTCAGGTGGTAAAGATTACTCAGGGCCAAGTCAGACTCAGTTTTTACCCTCATGTCTTTCTGTGGGTGTCCAGACAACGTGAGGAAGAGGAAAGCAAGCTGGCCGAACTGAAGAGTGAGCGCAGTCGGGAGGAGGGCGCACAGAAACCCCTGGAGGAGCAGATACTGGAATACAGGTTTGTTACGCTGCTCTTTCCTCGGCTCTCACCATATCAGGTTAAAGCAGACGGCTGCACGCCCTCAGCCTGCTTCTGCTGGACTTTCCTTCCTGTTAACAGCTTTTTCTCCTCGCTGTCACCAAGTGGTGCACAAAGGGAATCGCTGGCTTTGCCTCTACAGTACTGCTCACTTATTTTCATACCCAGCCAGGCTAAAATATACACTTTCTGCTAAGCAATCAATTCTACTTTGACACAGATATATAGCACTGTCCAAAAGTCTTGAGCCACCTCTCATTTCTTTCTATTTTACTTCTAAGGAGCAAAGCTTGTGTAATGTGTTAACGTGCTCTGGAGTAACAGTGTTCCAGCTTTCAGAGTGCCTCTTTGGACATTGGCTCAAGACTTTTGCACAGCTCTGTACCTAAAATAAGATCATTTCAGTGATCAAAGTTAAACAACAATGAAATCAATAAAATTCCTTTGACTTTGTGCTCATGACTTAAACACATTTCCCATAATTCACCGCTGTAACCCAGAGTACTTCGGGTATCTGAGGGTTATATAACATGATTCACACAATAAAGGCGACAATTTTCATTTTTCAACATCACATGTGAAACGTGTGCAAAACACTAGAAAAACTCTTCCTCCCACGCTGAGTGTGGAGCCTGGACAGAGCTGAGAAAATCCCTGATTCTCCCTGAAAGTTCACATGAGCACATGAAACAAGAGCGCTTCACTCACTTTCACTCATCTCTGATCTGAACCTTTGATTGCAGCAAACAGCTGGAGGAAGATCAGTACGGCAAAGCCGAGGAGCTCCACAGAGACAAGGTGATTGAGATGAGGACCACACAGCTGCTCAGCAAAGACCTGAAACTCTACGAAGAGGCTCTAGATCAGTAAGTTTACTGCAGGTCGTCGCTTGATCATCAGTGTGGGACAGAAACCGTGTGAAGGTCATCAGAGTTTCTGTTGCTTCCACAGAGCCATCGTGAAGTTCCACAGCATGAAGATGGATGAGATCAACCAGAACATCAGAGACCTGTGGCGCAGCACCTACAGGGGTCAAGGTGCATCTCACTGACCCTCCCAGACAAAAATCAGCTCAGTGAATGAAGACGTGCTCGTGTCTATGACACTACAGCAGAGTGGGATCGATACCTCTCAGACACATTTTACACATCTGATCACCAGAAAACTGCTCAGTGGGTAAATGTGAGTGTTTGGTCTTCACCTCGTGTCTCCTCTGCAGATATCGAGTACATCGAGATCAGGTCTGAGGTGGAGGAGAGGTCAGAGGGGCGGAGGAGCTACAACTACAGAGTAGTGATGATGAAAGGAGACGCAGACGTGAATATGAGAGGGCGCTGCAGTGCCGGTCAGAAGGTATTTAAAAGATTTTCTGTGTCAGTGCCTCAGTCACTTAAACTCTTGTTTAGTTGGATGGATCGATCCTGTGTGTGTTTAGGTGCTGGCATCCCTGATCATCCGGCTCGCTCTGGCAGAGGCCTTCTGTCTCGACTGTGGAATCCTGGCCCTGGATGAGCCCACCACCAACCTGGACCGGGAGAACATCGAGTCCCTGGCAGACGCTCTCGTACAGTCAGTACATGCAAACGATGTGTTACCCAGAGAAACCAGATGTTTGTTCAGCCTAAAGCCGAACCTCTGACTTTGTGACTTTCCCTAAAGCAGACAGTGTAAATAAAAGCTCACAGCTTTAAAGTACAAACTTATAATAAATGTATGAAAGATCTCAAAGACAACCTGACATGACAAACAGTAAACACACGCAGCATGTTTCCAGATCTTACAGAGTCGTAGCTTCATCTGTTGCATTATTCAGGCTGCTTCTTGAATCCTCTCCACTTCTCTGTCTCCTCCGTCCTCTCCAGGATCATCAGGACTCGCTCTCAGCAGCGTCACTTCCAGCTGCTGATCATCACTCATGACGAGGACTTTGTGCAGCTGCTGGTTCGGTCCGGGTGCATCCAGCACTTCTACCGCATCAGCAAGAACCAGGACCAGAACTCAGAGATCACCAAGCACAGCACAGCCTTCCTCTCTGTGTGACACCTTTGTACCTCAGCAGCTCTGACATCACTTCATGGTTCACCCTTTCACAAACGGCCACGTGAGCTGTTCGTCCGGCATCAGGACGAAATTTGGATTCGGCGCCTCAGCTGACGACACCTCAGCACGTGAAAGTCTGTGGACTAATGGACACAACCTGTTCAGAGATCAGAGGCAGCTCCACAGTTTACATTTCTATTTCTACGTTTCCTCTGAGGGGACAGTGTTCTCTTATGAATATTTTTATGGGACAAAGAGGTGTGAGTGGTGTGTGCTGTGATTTAGTTTTTTTTTGGTTTTTTAGATCTCCTCTGGTTCCTCTAAAGGGCACCCGGGACAGTTCAGAACATCAGCAGCTGTTATAGAGCCAGAGGTGACTCCAGCTGTCAGAATTACCTGCATGCATTAAATTATGTTAATGCATGAAGGAAATCCTTTTTCCTGTTAGGGTGGCTCCATTTTTAGTTTATTTTTTAATATTTTTCTTCACTCTTTAATTTTTTTCCTTACAAATATTTACTGCTGGACTTAGTAGAATAATGCACATTTGTCAGCACTCGGTCACATAGACACCGCATGATCCAGTAAAAGACTAGATTTTACAATCCCAGACAATACATTGCTTTTAATGGAGGAAATCTTGAGGGATGGCTGTTATGAGGAAAAGCAGCCCAGAAACTTTACCAGCGGCACACATCGTTGTGTGCCTCAACTTTCGTTCTTTTACCCAAGCTAATCTGCCATTTTCCTGGTTAGGTTTAGGGATTAGAGATCTGATCTAAATTGTTAAAATTTGGGACACATCGTCAGTAGTGGACCTTGGATTCATCGGGTGTTTCGGCCATTATCACTATACACCCTCATCAAGGAGGCCCTGCCAGGGTTGATCAGGCCCCGAAGTGTGTCACTGGTTTATGTGAAATTGTTATTTCTCTTCTTCTTTCTCCTGTTTAATTTTCTACAGTTTATTCTATCTATTCACTGCAACTGAGAAATACTTACCTCTTTAGCATTTATGGAGCCTCATTTCTTCAAAGGAAAAGAAAAGGTGATAGAGAGAAGTAAGACAAGTAAGTAAGATAAGATAGGAGAGAGCAGAGAGGAGAGCCGGAAGGGGGGCGCCCGATCTGGCTTCCCACACCTCCCTGCCGGATCGGGCTGTACGCTCTACCTCCCCACTGCCTCCCAGAAAAGGGAAGAAGAGCAGAGGGGAGAAGAGCGGAACATTTTTCATTCCTCCTTTTTGTTTCACTACCATGAGGTTAACTGCACAGTCTCCAGGAGGCCCTGAGACAGCTGTATCAGTCAACCAGCAAAACTTCTAATGTTATATTTCACCCTTTTGACGCCCCCTGTTGAGGCAGGCCCACCACGAGTCGGTCAATCCTTGGCATGTGTGTCGCAGTTAGCTGACTGCCTTAGCTGCCTGTCAGCCCTTTTTAGCCATAGCCAGTGACTGGTCCTCTCAGCAGTGTTAGCTAGTTCTCTTATAGCCTGCCGTTGTGCCTGTCCTCTGATCCCAATCTCTCTAAACAGTTTTGCTGTTGTAAAAATCCCACTTCCACCGGGCGCACCTTGATCTTCCAGCCTCTATCCTCTGCCTCAGCTGCCAAGTTGGCATACCGCAGCTTCTTACGCTCAAATACTTCCTCAATTGCTTCCTCCCATGGTACTATTAGCTCAATGACGTACGCAAGTTTTTGGGAGTTAGACCAAAGGACGAGGTCTGGTCGCAAAGTTGTTGTTACGATCTCTGTCAGAAAAATTAGCCTCTAATCCAAGTCCACTTGCATTTGCCAATCCCTGGCAACCTTCAGCGGGCCCAGGTCCGGGGTTGAGGGGCTTGACCTCGACTTGTCTCCCTCCCGGACAAATGTTGATGAAAGCCGACGATCCTCTTGGTTCATGAAAGGTTGAGGGTTGATGGATTTCCTTTTGCGCTCAACTTTCTCAGCCAGACACCTGAGGACCTGGTTGTGTCTCCATGTGTATCTGCCCTGAGTAAGGCTAGTCATACAACCAACCACGATGTGCTTGAGTGTTGCTGGGACTGTACACAGGGGGCAGGATGGGTCCTTTCCAAACCATCGACACTCTATTCGGTGTTTCAGTGTTCTTGTCTTCTGTTAAACAGGAAGAAGAAACCTGTAACAGGTGATGTCTGTGAGGTTTTCATATTAACCCAGATTTGTCTGCTCTTTGATGAACACTGTTTGGCTCACGCTGCAGGAGGTGCTGGTGTTTTTATAGGACAGCTGAGCGGTCACCTGCTCTTTAAGACATGTTTGATCTGTGTGAATGTGACACATTACTTTATTCAGGTTTGTGTGAACATTTATTTCTTCTATATATAACCTCATCATAAATGATGTTGTATACAGTCTATTTAACAACATAAAAAAATACTGCTATTAAAAAACAGAAAGAAACTCATTGTTACTGCATCAGATCTGATAATTAGATCATTATCAGAACAACAGCCCTCTAGCGGAGACAAGTAGGAACTCCAAAAACAGTAAAGGTTTTTTTAAAAAAACAACAACACACAAACACTCCTTCCTGTACTTTCCCTGCCCTCTGGTGGACACACCCTTGAACTGCATATAAGCTGATTCATGCTGGAGAAATTAAGTATGGAAATAACATCCGGTCAGACACTTCAAAATAAAAGGCCCCATTGTCGTTACGCTGTGACCACCAGAGTGCGGCATATATCAAACATACTGATAATAAAACTCACTGTTATGTCTGAAAGAACGTTTGTTCAGTGTTTAAATAAAGACAAAAGACACAATTATCAAATTATGGACAAAAATACATTTATAAACAAATAACAGGTACTGTCTACAGGATATATAATACTAACATCCTACATAATCACTGATGTGACTGAATTCATTTGCTGTTTTGCTTAATTTGTCAAAAGATGTCAAGAGTTTACCTTATTATCTATCTGATCATAATAGAGTCACACAACACCAGCAGCAAATAAACTTCTTCCAGCTCTTCAGGTTTTGGTGTCTGGTTCTTTTCAGCAAACTGTGGCTTCTGCGGCAGGAATTTCACAGCCTGCGCAGTAAAGTTCAAAGAGAAATGTCTAAAGAATGTTGACTTTGGACACTGAAAATAATCAGGCCTTGGATGGACATCAAAGTTAAGTTTGAAAAGACCGCCGAGAGAAACACTGAGTGCAAAATGGACCCAGTGGTGAGTTTGTAAGCTGCATGTGGCTCAGAATCCAGATCACATCGCTCTCCTTGCTGGTTGTAAAGGAGAGTTTAAAAAATATTGACACTTAGGTAGCATGCTAACATACATGCTGCCACCACACAGAGACAGGAGAGGACACTATGGTTAATGGATACATGCATGCTGAACTGGCTTTGGCCTCATGCAAACTTTGCACAGTTCTTCCTGTTTCAGAGGACGTCATAAGTGTTACTGTGTTACACATGGTGGTTTTCATGCAGTGATTCAGGTTTAGTCTGTTTTTTAATCTCACACAGAGAACATCTGAATACACACTGAGGTGTTTATATCACTCAGCTCTGCCTGCTTGATGTTTATTCTCATCAGGCATTTCAAAATAAAAGGAAACAGATTGTAGTTAAGGGCAGTAACCACTAGAGGAGGTGTTTACTCTCAAATATCAGGCTGCAGTGTTTGTTGTTTAAATGAGCCAATAAATACTCACAGTAATACACAAGAACATTAATTTGTCAACACAATTTGACAAATGTAACTGAAAATTAAAATTTTAATTGTTAATAAATGAAAGTTACAGAGCGGCTTCACCTAAACTGAAAACAGGAAAAGTGGTTAAAACCCGTTAGATGTGACAGATCTGGAGAACAAGGTTAAAGATATACAACTATTTATTATTAAAGATATTTTAGCATTTGGAAGAGTCAGTGTCACAAATTAGTATGAATATATGGTGATAAAAAACATTCTTACATACATTGAGAGCTAACATGTTAATAAAATGTGTGTATAATGTGTATAAGAGTAGAAAAACAACAATAAAAGTATATACTTTGAAATAAAAGTCCATGTTTTCTACATTGTACTTATGTTTTACATACTTGAGTCCTTTCTCACTGACTTCCCCAATTTTTGTTAATCATGGATTGATGTATCTTTTATTTATAACTATAGACTCAAATGTCTGAGAGTTAATTCTATGTGATAAAAGTCAGCTATGAACAGCGTAACTCGCTGTAGCTAATATGGTAAGCTAACAGAAGACTCAAAGGAGAGAATGCAAAGACAGACAGCATAAATGTATGTATGGTTGGAATGGGTCCAATTTCACTGCAGGCAACAGCAAGTGACAAATAAAACTTCATCATCATCATAAATAAAGCATATTAACTTTAGTAATACGCTTTAGCTTGCCTCCCCCTCTGATGAAACTTTACTGACCTGCTACAAAGAATAAATAGCTGATATCCAGATAAACACCGCTAATTTATGTTAGCATCAATTAAAGTAGGCTTCATGCCCTCCATTGGACACAAGCTGAAAACACAAGTTTTTTATTTAATGTTTTGTTTGTTTGTTTGTTTTTTAATTTAGCTTAGAAAATCACATCTATGTGATGCTTCTGGTAACATCCATCCATCCATCCAATTCTGCTTTTTCAGGGTCGCAGGGGGCACTGGAGCCTATTCCAGCTGTCTTGGGGTGAGAAGCAGGGTACACTTTGGACAGGTGCCAGGCTAACACAGAGACAGGAAACCATTCGTACTCACACCTATGGGCAATTTAGTGTTTCCAATTAACCTAACCCCACTAAGTGGATGTCTTTGGACTGTAGGGGGAAGCCAGAGGACCTGGGGAGAACATTCAAACTCCACACAGAAACCCTCTGGCCTGATGGTGGAATGGAACTCAGGACCTTCTTGCTGTGAGGCAACAGTGCGAACCACTGTGCCACAGTCCTTGTCCTGGATTTCATGGAGAAGGGCCTGCAGCAGCTGGAAACTCTCTTCACTCAGTCTAAAGATTAAAAAAATGAAAAAGTTAGTGTTTTTGTTTTTTATAACATTATATTTGGCCTGTGATGTTCAGGAAAGACATTTACTTGACTGTTAGAGGACCATCATGGAGCAGCAGTGTAATGAGACCCTGAGCAGGGATGCAGGTCTCAGTCAGGTCTAACCGTCCGACTGTCCAGTATCTCAGCAGGGAAGCCAAACTACTGACAGCCCTCAACATTACTCTGTGTGATGGTCGGGCTTTCTTAGGCACAAGAGAAAGCTCTTCAACAGCCAGCGGACAGACCACTCTGCCTCTTCTTACCCACTGAAACAGGAGCAAGGACATGTCGATGGAAAGCCTGAAGATCAGAGAGACAAAAGAGCAGAAATGATGAACACCAAGAACTAAAGATTCAAAGTGGACAGCAGATAAATGGTGTTAGAAGAACAAGAGAGTCATGATTTCACTTCCTGCCTCAGACTGTGTAGTTGTGTTGTGTGTCTAAAGAGGAGAGCAGCTCCTCTGGCAGACATCTTGCTGGGTGTGAGGATGAGATCCACTTTAGAGCCACACAGTTTGAGAACTCTCCCCACAGACCAGCAGCTTTTCTTGTGTAACTCTCCTGTTAACAGCAGCTGGAACCCCAGGAGCTGCAGCAGAGACTCCAGCTGCTGGGCCTCCTCTCTGGATCTTACAGACATGGATGTACACACACTCTGGAAGAAGTCTGGATCACAGCTGAAACACAGTGGAGATGAAATCAGAGAACATGCAGGAAACATTCTGCAAATGAAAACATTAAAATCTGTCTTATTTACCTGAGCTGTGAGATATAAGGCAGACACTGAAGGAAACTCCTCACTTCACTCTCTTCATGTGAGCAGCCTGTCAGCTTCACTTGTTTCTTCTCTGGTTGGAGTTTCAGCACTTCCAGGAGGATGGAGGTCTTTCTCTCTGAGAGGTTTATGAACCAGACTGCAGGAGCTGACTGGAAAACTGAGTGTAATGATGGAAGGAAACTCAAGCCTGTTTCAGTCTTGCAGTCCTTCACATGGGAGTACAGATCCAACAGGAAATAACACTGAGATTCCCTTTGATCCCTTTGATTATGATTAATAATAATTATAGTTTGACCAATATCATCATCCATGTCTCTCTCATGAACAGGGAATGTTTGATATGTGCACACTGATGATAACAGCTCCAGTATCTTCTCTCCTGTCTGCTGTTCTCTCTCTGCTGCTGCACAGAACAGATTCACAAAGAACCTGACTGCTTCTTCATCTGGCATCCAAGAATCAACACTGGAACAATGAGAAGGAAACATTTAGTGATGATTTGATCTGAGCTGCATAAATACAACCACACACTACTGATGGACTCCATCTTGTCCATGTGTGTCCTGTATATAATGACAGTCCATTTTAAAGCCATCTTCCATCAGTTACTGACTCACAACACAAACACTAATCCTGTGTGTGAAATCACTGCGTACTGAACTGTAACTGTCATTTTATTTACTGTCTGACTTTAGAAAGTAAAACACTAAATATCAACAACATAGAAACACAGAGTGGAACAACAGCAGCTTCACCTGCTGCTCAGATCACACACACATGTGGAAATCACACTTATTCTACATCTGCAGGTGGAAACACAGAGTAATGAAGACTCCCTGCTGTCTAACATTTTCATTTGATGCTCACTGAAATGCTGCTAATTGCCAAAGTAACTTTTTAATTTTTTTAATTTAAATGACAGCTGGGAGTGGGACAGTGCTGCATTGGTTAGCACTGTTACCTCATATCAAGAAGGTCTTAGGTTCAAGTCCAGCCTGAGGCCTTTCTGTGGGGAGTCCGCATGTCTGCCTTGTTTGAATGGATTCTCTCTGTATACTCTGTCTTCCTCTCATAGTCCAAAAATATGCACGCTAGATTAAGCAACCTTGGATTCACCAGTTAATCCACATACATGATTCTGGTTGGACTGAGGGGGAGAGGGGTTTTACCTACTCCATACAATCCTCTAAGATCCTGACTGTGGGTTTATGGATGCAGATGATGTAATCATCGGCCGAATGCTGATTAACAAGTGGGCCAAAATACAAAAGATGCAACAGGGGAGTTGACTGGCAATAGGGGAACTATTAAAAACAGTGACTGCAGTGGACACTTTTCATTATTTTGTACACTCTTTTTCACTTCAAGCTGGTTCTGTTGGACCAATAGTACAAGCAAGAGTTGCCCACAGATCACTTGTACCATATATTTACCACAATGCCTCCATCTGACAACAGAGCTCACTGCAGACAGACAGTGAATGTTTTACCTCTGCTGGACCATAAAACCAGCTTAAATTGGCCATAGTGTCTGTCTCTCTCTGTTTGATAGATTAATGACATGCCCAGGGTGTATCCTGCCTCATGCCCTATGACAGCTGAGACAGGCTCACGCCCAACTGCGATCTTGAATTAGATAACTGCATTAATAACAGTTAAAACAGCAATTGTACTTCCCTTCTTATCACTCTAGTAATAGATGTCGTATAAGCAACTTTTTGTAGTTTGAAGCTGCTGGGACATTCAAAAGGTCAACGTAAGCTTGTTCATTATATACAGTATGACATTCTTTTTTGGGGAGTGAGTGATTAACGAGGCTGTGTTGTTGCCACTGAGCTAAGTGTTTATTTTTCAGATTTATTCATTGACATACAACCAGATGACTATCACGTATTTCCGAATAGAAGCAGATATTTATAAAATAAATCAGTATTCCAACTTGTTCTCTGTCTGTGTTCTGTTACAGTGACCTTAAAACTCCCTCTGCTCGCTGTCCGAACAGAAACATGGAAAGATGAACAGATTTATGGGACTATGAATTACTCGTGAGCGTGTCTCCCTAGACTACTACGCACACAACCCAGACACAGAAGAAGCAGGAATAAAATGGATGCTTAGATGACATTTAACTGAAATATGAACCCATGTGGATACATTCACAGTGTGTGCATATAATACTAATTATCAAAACAAATCTGCTAAATTTTAAGTTGTACAATAATGAACAATTAAAGCAAAAAATATTTCCAAGACATATTTGAGAACACATCTCTCCTCATGCAGTCAATCATGTAAAGTACAATTCATTTACCTGAGCTGTGAGATGTAAGGCAGACACTGAAGGAAACTCCTCACTTTACTCGTTTTCTGTGAGCAGACTGTCAGCTCTACTTGTTTCTTCTCTGGTTGGAGTTTCAGCACTTCCAGGAGGATGGAGGTCTTTCTCTCTGCAAGGTTTATGAACCAGACTGCAGGAGCTGAAAAAACTGACTGTAATGATGGAAGGACACTCAAGCCTGTTTTAGCCTCATAGCTCTTCACATGGGAGTACAGATCCAGCAGGAAATTACACTGATATACACGCGTGTAACTTTCATTAAAAGGGAATCTTTCATATGTGCACACTAATGATAACAGCTCCAGTATCTTCTCTCCTGCCTGCTGTTCTCTCTCTGCTGCTGCACAGAACAGATTCACAAAGAACCTGACTGCTTCATCTGATGTCTCGTATTCAACACTGAAACAAAAAAAAGGAAACAGTATATGAATATGGTTTGATTTTCATACATACAACCACACACTATGGATGGACTCCATGTTGTCCACATATGTCCTATATATAATTAAACATTATATATGTTTCAACCTGATAACAATAAGCAGAAGACAATGAATGGATGGATTTCGTGTCATGTCTTTAACCCTCTCAGGCTCAAATTAAGTTTTAGTTACGGGAAAAATCTGATATTTTGGGAAAATTATCAAAAAAAAAAAAAAACCTCATAAAATATGTATGTGGGGTAATCAGGTTGTTAGTTTTTAACTGTTGCAAATCGGCAATGCCTGCCTCGAGAGGGTTAAGTAGTCTTCAGGAATAGTTCTCCATGCTTCTTAAAGGACATTCAAAGCTCTTCTTTGGATGTTTCTGCCTTTTAATCAGTTCTCTGTCATCATGATCCTGCGGCTTCAATAATGTTAAGGTCCAGGCTCTGGGGAGACCAATCCATGACTGATAGAAAACCACACAGTGGAACACTATCTCGGTATGCTCTTACTGCATTGGCAGTCTGTTTGGGATCATTATCACACTGGAAAATGAAGCCTTTGCCAGTCAGACGCTTCATGAAATCTGGTGATACTTTTAAAAAACTAATTAAGAGGATTATGTAACTTCTGTAGAACACCAAGAATTCATGAAGGGGCTTCAGTGATAAGTGAGAGGCAGCGAGTTTATTATCACTTTAATTACACAGGTCTGCCCCCCCCCTTTTTCCAGCTGCATGGGATATTTTTGGTAAATTTTATGTTTTTAGGGTGCTAAATCCAAAAATGATCTCCATTTCCTCCATCACGTACAGTTTTTTTTTTTTTTTTTTTTTTTTTTTGCAAAACATGAGGAATTTATATTTAAAAAGCACAACTGGAGTCACGTGGTACGCCCGCCCAAGATGGCAGCATAAGTTGGAGCTTATGCTGCCCCCCTAAACCTCTTTAAAAAATAAGTTAGAGCCGTTAATTTGATTTATTCTGGGTCTGGTCCTGGCAAATTCTGTGGAATGAGTCAGAAGAGTCGACTACCTCGCGAGGGAAAACCAGACACTTTCAGGCTACTTCATTAGCTAGTATGGCGGAGGCACCTAAAGGAGCTCATGCTAGGTGCTCTTCCCAAGATAGCGTGGCGGCCGAGCTGACTTCTATAAGATCTCTGCTTGAGCAGGTAGCGCAAGACATGAATGAGGTGAAAGGTGGAATTGAGTCTCGGTGAATAGCCTAGGTGCTAGGGTGGACAAAACAGAGACAAGAATCTCCCGTTTGGAGGATGAGGAGGCTAAAGCTAGCTCAATTAGTAAGAACTTGAGGATACAGAACCAGCGGCTGCAGGAAAAAGTAACGGCGCTCAAGGGACTTTCCCGACGTCAGAAAATCAGACTATCAGGTGTTAAAGAAGGAACCGAAGGTCGTAATCTTGAGGATTGCGTGAAGAATCTGTTGTCCGAGGCTCTGGACATTGAGATGGGAGATTGGTATGAAATAGAATCCATCGGGTGGGGCCAGCACCTCCGATGCCAGCTGCGGATTCCAGATCATCGTTCGCTTCCTATGGGATAAATCCAAGATGTCCGTACTGGCGGCTGCCAGAAAAAAGAAGCAGATCATTTGGAAAGGCATGAGAGTCCGTTTTTTCCAGGATTATGCGCAGGAGGTACAAGAAAAACGCAGGAAATTTGACGAGGTATGTCATCTGCTGCAACAGCGCAATATTGGTTATTCCCTTCGCTTTCCTGCTGTCATGACCTTCTCAATGGATAACCAGCGTCATCAGTTTTCCAACCCAGCAGAGGTTAAGCGATTTCTTAGCGGCCTGGATTCGGCTATCATTCCGGGTGATGGAGATAAAGAGGTCTTTCACGGCTGAAAATGGACAATAAGAATGTTAACGGTAGTTCTACTTCTGTGGTTTTATCAAGGTCCAGGGTTTTGTTTTTAATTTTAGCCCTGAAACAACTAGTCATGCATATTGGTTATTAGGTTATTGTTGAGAAGAGCAGTGTGGGTTTTTTTTCCCACTCTGTTTTCTGGTATTGTGTTTTTCGTTTTTTCTCCTCTTCTCACAGCTTTAAGGCGCAGAGGCGTGGTTTAACCCAACTGTTCTAATCTTTTTTGTTGCCGTTTGTTTCTATGTTGTGGTGCCTAATGACCTATTTTTCTTGACCACTGGGTTGCTTCACGTAACTGGCTTTAAGGATTGCTGTTTGGGTAAACTGGATTTTCTTTTGGATGAATCTGTAAAATAATTTGGCTTGCATGGCTTCATGGAGTTATGTAAAATACTGTTGTAGAATATAGCGGGTTGTCATAATGCTATTAAAAGGAAGAAAATCATCTCATATTTCAAACAGAAAAAGACAGATATAGCCCTTATTCAGGAGACCCATCTCGATGAGGTGGAATCAGTAAAGTTTAAAAGAGATTGGGTGGCTCAAGTCTATTTTAGTGCATTTTCTGGTAGGAAAAGAGGGGTGGTCATAATGATCAGAAGTACTCAAGCATTATACGGATCAGGAGGGTAGATGGGTGGTCTTGGATGTATGTCTACAGGGGCAGAAAGTGACACTGGTCAACATATATGCCCCCAATTCTCCTCAACCACAATTTTTTCACGAAGTCTGTAACACTGTGTGGAATATTGGTAATACAAATACTGTAATTGGGGGGGATTTTAACCAGGTCAGGGATGTGTTTTTGGATAAATCCTCCCCTCCTGGACCAAGTAAGGACCCTGTAAGTGCTGCTGTGGACGTTGTGTCAGAGGAACTGAGCCTGGTGGATACATGGAGACTTCTTCATCCTCAAGAAAGAGACTATAATTTCTTTTTGCATCCTCACTCAACCTACTCTGGGATAGATTACTTTCTGGTGTCTCGCTCTCTGGTGAGTCAAACCGTTGGGTCCTCCATTGGTAATATTGCAGTAACGGATCATGCTCCCATTGACCTTGTTCTTTCTAGTAATGATAATGTTAAACCTTCACCTAGGTGGCATCTGAACAACTCACTATTGAAGAATAAGGGTCATTGTGAATGTATAAGGGAAATGATGAAGGAGTTTTGGGAGTGTAACGAGGGCTGTATTGACAATGTTGGAAGGACCTGGGATGCTTTTAAGGCCTAACTGAGGGGGCGCCTTATCCAGTATCGCTCCTTGATTAAAAAAGCTCAGAGAGACAATCTGATGAAGCTGGAGCCTCTGGCTATTGCACTACGTGAATGTAAGCAGGTCAGAGGGGTGGATTTGGGTCAAGAAGAACATAGAACTTGTTTGTACGCAGATAACATTTTATTGATTGCAAGTAACCCAGAATGGGCCTTCCTGCAATCTCCTCAATTATTGACTCTTTGTCTGCAATCTCTGGCTACATCATAAACTGGTCTAAGTGCGAAGCTATGCCCATTTCTAAACTGTGTCCTCTAGCCATTAGGAGCTCATGGCAGTTCAAGTGGATGCCCGAGGGTTTGACCTACTTAGGGATTAAATTGACTCCTGGTTTAGATAACATAATGCAAGTAAATATCTCCCCAGTGATTCAAAACATTTGCCCGCTTTTGCAGAATTGGGTCAAAATGATCCTGTCCCTTTTGGGCAGAATTAACCTGGTGAAGATGATTATTGGTAAATGGTAAATGGACTGGTTCTTATATAGCGCTTTTCTACTCTTCTGAGCACTCAAAGCGCTTTACACAACTTGTGCATTCACCCATTCACACCCATTCGCACAAGCACATTTTCCTAAGTGCTTTCTAAGTAACATTCACACACATTCGTACTCCGATGGATGCATCGGAGAGCAATTTGGGGTTAGTATCTTGCCCAAGGATATTTGGCATGCAGACTAGGGGAAGCCAGGAATCAAACCACCAACCTTCCGATCAGTAGATGACCTGCTCTACCACCTGAGCTACAGCCACCCGGTAGTACTGGAGTACTGGAGTTTATTGCTCCTAAACTCCAGTACTTTCTCCATATGTTACCTATAGCAGTCCCGCATAACCTGCTAAAGCTTTATAATACATTTGTGGAGGGTTTTGTGTGGGCAGGCAAAAACCCATCCTTTAATCGGTCCAAATTATATGCTGCAAAAGATAGTGGTGGGTTGGCATTATCCAAAATGGTCTGGTATCATTATGCATTCTCTCTTTCTCAGTTAGTTAAGATAAATAACTACCCTACGGAGAAGCCGTCATGGGTTGCGATTGAGGAAAGTCTTGTGGCTCCTACATCTTTAGAGGCCTTCCTCACTCAGAGGTGGAAGACCACTGCCGTTTAAAGATCCAGTGTTGGCTTTTATACAAGAGACCTGTTTTAGAGCTCACCAATTTATTAACGCTAGCCCCTAATAAGAAAATATTAATTGGTAAGAAATAGTGGTGCAATGGATCGAAGGTCTCACAGTTCGGATCGGATCACGTTTTTTTCGTCACGGATCGGATCAATTTTCGGATCAGCAGAAAAAAAAAAGGAAGACAAAAATTTAACTCGCCATTTACTTATTTAAGTATTTTTTGCCTATTAAAAAACATTCAACTCAAGACTCATTCCATGCAATTATATAAAAACAAATTAAGATGCAATATAGGGCAGTACATGGCTTTCTTTCTACCACTCCGCTGTGATATAATGAGCAGTCACGGTCACGTAGCTCTCCGTTGCCCTGGAGGTCCACCCATTTGTAGTAGTTAGGGGAACAGAAGATGCCTGGGACAGTTCAGCCATAACTTTAAACTTTTCCTGCTCATACATGCCTGAGTAGGATCTTATATATCTATGATATCCCGTCGCGCGTCCACTGCACGTTCATCTTAGTTTAAACTAGTGCTGTCAGCGTAAATCTCATTAAAATGACATTAATGCCATAACTGCATTAACGCGGCAAACCTCCGTTAACTAGTTACCGTGGATCGCCCCGTGCGTGGGGCTGCACGGCGTCAATGCGTCAACTAACGCGTTGACTAGTTTAAATCCCTTGTTTTGCACAACAGAATATGGCCTCCCGTCTGCAGCTAAACACCCCAATAGCTTTTGTAATAGCTTTAGCCCGGTTGGATTGGGCAGCTTAAATACCGCAAACTCCTCTGCTCCTCCACTTGGACCGCTAGCGCTGACCATAGCTATCGCTTGACAGACTGACCACGCGCACCATACATGTACTTTTTTCTTCTTTTTCGAATCTTCGGATCACGTGCGTGCTGAACCGTGGAGTTGGATCAGTTCAGATTACGGATCAACCGCGATCCGTTGCACCATTAGTAAGAAACCGTTGAGGTGGGAGGCTTGGGTTAGGGCAGGTATCAACCAGCAAACTGGGATGAAATCATTTGCGGAAATCAGACAAGAATTTAATCTTGATCAAAGGGAAATTTGGAGGTTTTTTCAAGTTAGACATTGTATTAGAGCCATTTTGAACAATATCCCAGACCCTCCATCTAGTATTCAGGAGGTATGCGCAGCTCCTGGTATCAATAGAATCAGAGCATCCAAATTCTATGGGATCTTCAGAGAGGCGCACTCTGCCCATTTGGAGGGGCTGAGGCAGTGCCGGGAGAAAGATCTGGGAATTCAGATTTCAGAGCATAGTTGGAAGAAGCTGGTTGTATTGTGGTATGCTTGCTCACGTGAAGCACAATCTCAGCTTATCCAATATAAGTTGCTTCACAGAAATTACCGGACTCCCAGTAAGCTAGTCAGGTTGAAGCTCGCTGACAATGACACCTGCTGGAAATGTCAGGAGGAAGCCGGGACCCTAGTTCATATGTTGTATGCATACTGGAAAAATGATTATTCGTGGGACGGGATTATTAACGTTGTGAATGATCTCTTTAATCTGAACCTTTCTAAGTGTCCAGCTTTGTGTGTCCTGGGTCTGACAGCAGTATTGTCATTAGAAGACAGAGACTATGGGTGCGTTTGGCTTTCATAACAGGATGCAGGATAATACTGAGGCACTGGAAGTCATCTAGCCCCTGTTGTTTCAGGGGATGGACTGAACAAATGTCCAAGATGGCATTATATGAACAGGTTACGTACAGAGTGAAGGGGAGAGAAGATATTTTTGAGCAGGTCTGGAGTCCCTTTTTGTTGTACATTGACAATGTCTCTTAGATAATGTGATAAGTTGTTTTTTTTTATTTTGTTTTTTTTATGTCGTTGTTATTGTTCTTCCTTTTCTTTGACAGCCAGTAGAGGTAAGAAATTGTTTAATATAACCAGTGGTCAAGGTCAAGTTTAGTTTCTAGGCACCTGGGTGTTCATCAGCCCCTTTGTTCTTGTTTTTGCTGGTGTTTCCCAGTATGAGGTTTCTTATTTTGTTTCTTCTGGGTTTTTTTCTTTTCTTTTTCTTTTTTTTGGGGGGGGGGATCTTTAGCTATTGTTCGCTCTTATTTGTTTATTGCTGTTAAGAAAAGGACACTACCCCTGTTGTCTATTTGTATATGGTTCTGTCCATCCAAAACATGAATTAAAAAAAAAAAAAAAAAAGCACAACTGATCCCCTTCATTTCCTTACATTTTCTATTTGTATTTCTCTCGAGTCTCGCTCTTAGAAATATTAAATTAATGTAAGAAATAATTATTGGATATGGTTTTTTTGAGTCAAGTATAGGATACCAGATTTCAGTGTAAAAAGGGAAATTGTATAGTTAATTACACTAAAAACATGAGTTTTGCAAGAAAACCTGACAAGATGGAATTTTTAAAATATTTTTCCTGGTTTCAGCAAGTAAAAATCTATAAGAAATATTATAAAAATCCTATGCAGTTTTTTGGTTGCAGACTTGTGTTATCATTGCATTGACCTGGCCAGTTAATCCAAGAAATAAATAAATAAATAATAATATATTTTCATTGTCAACCAATCAGCTTCTTTTTCATTTTCACAATTGCTTATGTTCAGTGTTACTTGTTTTTTTGTTTGTTTGTTTGTTTTTCATTTTCACATATACAAAGATTTCATTTCATTGCTGTATTGATACCTGGAGTCGTGGTCCTCCGGAGTGACTTCTAGTTAAGTTCTGTTCTGTACAGTGGTGAGCATTATTCAGTGTTTTTAATTGCATTATTTTACATGTTTAACTCAATATTTCAGTTAAGCATAATGTTAAGAGAAATCTGTATAATTATAAGTATTATTATAAGGTCTATCAAAATCTTCCATTAATGTGTATGTCAGTGATGTTTTCCCCAGCAATAGCCTTTGACATTATCTTTGACCTGCATGGAATCTCAGTATTTGTTGAGTATAACTGTATCAAGATTTTGATGAGCTTCCTTAAGCACACCTGAAATAAAAAACATTTCTTTAGTGTTTGGCACCACTTTACTCTAACTGTAACTGCCAAGGCTCTATAGTATTGGTGAGTATTCAGACTATTTACTTTACTGTTTAAATGTGTACTCAGTACAGAATATCTTTGAATAATTTGACATTAAGAAATCAAGTTGTAGTTAGAGGTGAAAATCTATTACCCTGAACATGACCATGATGAAATCACTTGAACATCAGATAACAGTTTTCAGTAACAATAAATAACAAAAATCATGTTAAACCAAAATGTTTTTTATGTGAATTCTATTATTAAAAACTAAGTGAAGGAGAAAAAAAAGACCTTAATTGATCACATTTCAATTTAGTGCAATCAATGCACACAATAAAATCAAGAAAATGAAATCAAGAAAAAAAAAAAAAAAACGACTTTTTTCAGTGCAGCTTGAACTCTCTTATGCAAGCATTCTTATAATTTCTTTAAGTATATGATCCCACTGAGGAGGCCGATGCATGACTGATAGTGTTCCATTGGGTGCTTTTCTATTTAGGTATGATTTTACTGCATTGGTACACCTATTCATTCCAGAGATTTTCCTTCCAGTCATCTTTCCAATAATATGCTTTGCTAAAGCACTATATAAACAGTCAGCTGTTTTAGCAATGATCTTCTGATTGTGGTTGCATGTGGTGAATGAAACTGAAAGATACATAGTAATTTAAGCTGTCTGAATTTTAATTTACTCAAACTTGAAATGACATATTCATATAATTTGAGATATTGAAGTCATTATTTATATAAGCTATAATCACCACGTTAAAACAGAAAGAGCCTTGAAATATTTAGCTTTCTGTGAAATAAATATAAAATATATGACATTGCTTCTATGAATACATTTAAAAAGTTATTTTAAATGACTATTAATTACATTTGAAAGTGGTGTAAAATTAACTAAGAAGAACAGACAGGGTACCAGTTGTGCTCACCAAGTGAGCAGTCCACCATTTTGGTAGTACTTTAAAATAGTCAGAAGGCAGTTTCGATGCCTTTTCACCCCCAGCTGTTTCCTGTTGTTCTCGTTATGGGGCCCATGATCGTATATAGCACATCCTGAGTACATCCTGTTCTAACCGCCCCTGTGCAGGCACATATGCAGTTACAAGCAGATGACTTCTTTTAATGCCCTAATGATTTGCACATTTATTAGCTTCTGGATTACTATGACACTTACTGAAATACTGCTACATAATATATTTTCCACATGCCTCATGGCCAAATGCAGTGGCCTGGGTTCAAATCCACATTTCTTACTCTCACCTGTCCTGTACCGTCTTCTCTAAACTGCTGCATACTCTGGACAAACAAGGAGACAGCCATCTGACTCATTTCAAAAGCCTGTACATCTGATGGTGCACATCTGAAAAGCACCATCAACCCCGAAAGTTATGTAAAGGTTCTAGAGCAAGATATCTGCCCATCCAGACAATGTCTTTATCAGGGAAGATCTTGCATATTTCAGTAAGACAATGATGAATCTCATACTGCAGCTATTAAAACAGCATGACTTTGTAGTAGTAGTATGAATCTGGCTACTGAACCTGTCATTAATTGAAAATATTTGGTAAATGATGAAAGTTAAAATAGAACAAAGACGACCCAGGACTGTTAAGCAGCTAAAATCCTATGACAAAAACAAGAACAGGGCAAGATTCATCAACTAGTCTCCTCTGTTTCCAGACACTTTTCCAGACACTTTTCCAGAGACTTTTTGCATCATACTCAAAATGAGCTAATATTTTCTTAAAATAATACACTCTTTCAAAAAGTTGATTCTGTTCATCTGGAGGTAGCATTTTCAGTGGGAGAAAAGTTTCATCACTCATCCAAGAGACTTCTTCAGTCTCAGCTAACTGCAGGTTTCCCCAATCTTATAAACAGTACATTTGCATAATGACTGAAACTAGAACTACCAGCAAACAATGGGCGGTGAGGTCAGTTTCTTGATCCTTGATCATTGACAATTGATTAATGGCCATGAGAACTATTCACAGAGAGTTGGGGAATGGCTGCAATCACAGCATTATAAGATGGTGAAAGATGTACCCTTAGTATATCTACTCTGGTCAAAAGAATCCACGCTTCGTACTGATGTCCACAATTCCCTTTTATTCCTCTCACAATCATGGAGCACCGTGAAAACTAGAAACAAGTAAAATAATATCAATAGTACATATGACATCCATCTCAGACACTTATTTCCTTTAACAAGGTCCACAAGTGCTTAACAAATTAACCAGCATAATGTTTTTACCGTGTACGCCTTGTAAAACCAGCAGTAGAAAAGTTGTAGATCCCGAAAAGTCCGCTGTGTTATCGTTCTGTCTTGTCTCTCCCGCGCACAACTTCCAGTTCCCGCGACTCACAGAGGAAGTGACTACTTTACAATCATTTTAACAGAAACATTCTTTGTAAGAAGAAATGTAAATGTATCACTGGTATCATAGATTATCTTTTTCCACTGTAAATGTACAAAAACATGAATACTAAATGAAGAAAAACAAATCGAAAACAATATAACGATCTCGGATGCGCTTCTGGCGTTGTCATCACAACCCACACAAACATTTCAGAGTCAGCTACACTTAGGCCCCCTCCTCGATTCAGAGATGGTGTTTCCCTCTTCACGCAAATGGCCTCCTTGACTCCGCGCTCAAACCAGCGTTCCTCCCTGTCCAGGATGTGTACATCCTCATCATTGAAAGAGTGTCCACTGGCCTGTAGGTGTAAATAGACTGCAGAGTCCTGGCTTGACGAGGTAGCTCTTCTTTGTTGTGCCATCCACCTCACCAGAGGTTGTTGGTTTCCCCAATCTATAAATCACAGCAATCCTCCAGGACTTCGCAGTCTATTTACACCTAAAGGCCAGTGATCAATGGTGATTGATCAGTGGTTGCAGATCGATCGCCATAACATTTTGAATATTATTTTTTAAGAAACTGACCTCACAGCCCATTGTTTGTCAGTGGTGCAAGCCATTGTACAAATGTACTGTATATAAGATTGGGGAAACCTGCAGTCAGCTGAGACTGAAGAAGTCACTTGGATGAGTGACGAAACGTTTCTCCCACAAAACGCTACGTCCAGATGAACAGAATCAACTTTTGGCGTTTTCCTTGCCTGAATGATTGAGCATGCATCAAGACAGTATACTCTTTCAGATTCAACATTTGATATGTATTCTATGTGCTTTTGTAAATAAAATATGAGTTTATAAGATTTAAAAATTATCTCATAATAGTTGTTGTAATTTTCTAAAATTAATTTACCTGAGCTGTGAGATATAAGGCAGACACTGAAGGAAACTCCTTGCTTCACTCTCTTCATGTGAGCAGCTTCTCAGTTTAACTGGCTTCTTCTCTGGTTGGAGTTTCAGCACTTCCAGGAGGATGGAGGTCTTTCTCTCTGAGAGGTTTATGAACCAGACTGCAGGAGCTGACTGGAAAACTGACTTTAATGATGGAAGGACACTCAAGCCTGTTTGAGTCTCAAAGTCCTTCACATGGAAGTACAGATCCAGCAGGAAGTCACACTGATATTCATCATCCATGTATCTCTTATTAAACGGGAATGTTTGATATGTGCACACTGATGATAACAGCTCCAGTATCTTCTCTCCTGTCTGCTGTTCTCTCTCTGCTGCTGCACAGAACAGATTCACAAAGAACCTGGCTTCTTCTGCATTTGACCAACAAAGGTTAACACTGGAACAATAAGAAGATAATATTTAGTGATGATTTTATCTTAGCCGCAACAATACAGTCATTATCAATACAGTGGCCTCAAGTCACCTCACATATAGCATTAATGAACAACAGGACTTCTTTGAGCAGTCTTGCAGGAATAGGGTTAATTTGGGTCATTTGGAAGAATTATTACTGAAGTTAACTCAGAAAGAATCAATGGTACTGAAAGTAGCTGTAGATATTCTTACATCTGTGAGAAGAATATGAGTATTTTTTTCTCTAATGGTTAAAATTTTATTTGTGAAGACGTTCATGAAGTCATTACTAGTTAATGTTAAAGGAAAGGTTGAGCAAACAGTGCTCTGATTTTTTGTCAGCCTGGCCACAGTGCTGAAGAGAAACCTAGGGTTGTTCTTATGGTCCGTGTGTCACACTAACCAAAAACTGCTTTGGCTAAATACCGTTAAATGTTCAGTTTCTACACCCTAGAAGCGCCTCTCTTGCAACAACGGAGTAATGGCAAAGACAGCATTTTTTAAGAAGTTACATTGTTAATTTTAATCTAATTTTTCTAATTTTAAGCATTATTTGGCAAAAAGATGTATTCAAGATTACTTTCGGGTGGTTATATTTGCTTTACAAACTGTATTATTAATATTATAATTTGTGCAATAATATTATGATTTATGGACCTTAAAATATTTCTCCAACTTATTTTAGACCACATGTCATCTTATGCAGAGTTTACCATGTAAAGTCAAATTAATTTACCTGAGCTGTGAGATATAAGGCAGGCACTGAAGGAAACTCCTCACTTCACTCTCTTCATGTGAGCAGCCTGTCAGCTTCACTTGTTTCTTCTCTGGTTGGAGTTTCAGCACTTCCAGGAGGATGGAGGTCTTTCTCTCTGAGAGGTTTATGGACCAGACTGCAGGAGCTGACTGGAAAACTGACTGTAATGATGGAAGGACACTCAAGCCTGTTTTAGTCTCAAAGTCCTTTACATGAGAGTACAGGTCCAGCAGGAAGTCACACTGATATTGTTCAGAATGATGATTAATCATAACAATATGACCAATATCATCATCCATGTCTCTCTTATTAAAAGGGAATGTTTGATAGCTGCACACTGATGATAACAGCTCCAGTATCTTCTCTCCTGTCTGCTCTTCGCTCTCTGCTGCTGCACAGAACAGATTCCCAAAGTACCTGACTGTTTCATGAAGACATGGCCTCTGAGAACCAACACTGGAACAGTGAGAAGGAAAAATTCAGTGATGATTTAATCTGAGCTGCATAAACACAACCACACACTACTGATGGACTCCATCTTCTCCATGTGTGTCCTGTATATAATGAAAGTCCATTTTAAAGCCATCTTCAATTAGAGCAGCTGAGAGCTTAAATTTAACTGAAAAACTGCCCCATATAAAAAAGTGACAGTCTATACACTGCCAGTCAAAAGTTTGGACACACCTTCTCATTTAATGTTTTTTTTTTTATTTTCATGACTATTTACGTTGTAGGTTCTCACTGAAGACAGCAAAACTATGAATGAAAACATATGGAATTATATAGTAAACAAAAACTTGAGAAATAACTCAAAACATGTTTTATATTTTAGATTCTTCAAAATATCTACCCACTGCTTTGATTACTGCTTTGCACACTCTTGGCATTCTCTCGATGAGCTTCATGAAATTGTCACCTGAAATGGTTTTCCAACAGACTTGAAAGAGTTCGCAGGGACACTGAGCACATGTTGGCCCCTTTGCCTTCACTCTGCGGTCCATCTCATCATAAACCATCTTGTTTGGGTTTAGGTGAGATGACTGTGGAGGCCAGGCCATCTGCATCACTCTCTTCTTGGCCAAATAGCTCTTACACAGCCTGGAGGTGTTTTGGGTCATTGTCCAGTTAAAAAATAAATTACAGTTGAACTAAAAACAAACCAGATGGCATGTCGCTGCAGGATGCTGTGGTCGTCATGCTGGTCCGGTATGCCTACAATTTCGAATAAACCCCCAACAGCCTCAGCAGCAAAGCACCCCCACACCATCACACCTCCTCCTCCATGCTTCACAGTGGGAACCATGCATGTAGAGACCATCCGTTCACCTTTTCTGCATTGCACAAAGACACGGCGGGTGGAACCAAAGATCTCAAATTTGGACTCACAAGACCAAAGCACAGATTTCCACTGGTCTAATGTCCATTCCTTGTGTTTCTTTTCTCAAACAAATCTATTCTGCTTGTTGTTTTTCCTTAGCAGTGGCTTCTTAGCAGCTATTTGACCATAAAGGTCTGATTCAAGTGGTCTCCTCTGAACAGTTGATGTAGAGATGTGTCTGCTACTGTAACTCTGTGTGGCATTTATCTGGTCTCTAATCTGAGGTGCTGCTAACTTGTGATTTCTAAGGCTGGTGACTTGGATGAATTTGTCCTCAGCAGCAGAGGTGACTTTTGGGCTTTCTTTTCTGGGATGGTCCTTATGTCAGCCAGTTTCATTGTAGCGTTTGATGGTTTTTGTGACGACACTTGGGGACACATTCAAAGTTTTTGCAACTTTCCGGGCTGACTGACCTTCAATTCTTAAAGCAATGATCGACTGTCCTTTCTCTTTACTTAGCTGTTTAGTTCTTACCATAATAAGAATTTTAACAGTTGTCAAATAGGGCTGTCAGCTGTCTACCAACCTGACATCTGCACAACACAACTGATGGTCCCAAACCCATTAGAAGGGAAGAAATTCCACAAAAGAACCCTGATAAGGGTGAGAAGGCACACCTGTGAAGTGAAAACCATTTCAGGTAGTGTTGGCCAAATGAAGCTTTCTGAAGCACTGAAGCTTGTATTGAAAAACGGTTCATTACTCGAAGCTTTTCAACACAGTCCTCTCTGGTGACATCTAGTGGCCAAAAATATGAAGAGCAGCTTGAATCCACAAAATAAAACCAACTGCTTCATAATGATTGCCCACTCTACAGAGCGGAATTCTGTCTGATATTGGGCTGCTGTTGTGTTGCTTTGAACGCGTATTTTTTGGGGTGACAAAAATGTTGTTTATTTCTTTAATAAATAATTTTGACCAGTAAACCTTCCTTGTTTGAACATGCACCATGGTTTGGTCTTTCTTTGCTTGTGACTTCTTGATGTTGGTAAATACAATAATTGAAAAATACCACGTTACATATAATATACATATAATAATGTACAACACATTATGGAGTATGCATCTGCTGTGAGGTCCTGCCTCCATGTACTTGTGCAGTTAATCGCTAGATGGGTATATTTATAAATAATATTATATTAGGGAAATTTTCCTATACATATTTTTACTGGTGTATATTTTTGACCTGGGGGTAGAATTGATTGTGAAATGGAAAGGGAAATGCTCATGAACTTGCAAATTAAAAACATGATGCATTTAAGGTAACCCTTTTCATTTTTATTTAAGAAGAGAATTTGTTCCACTGTGCGATGGCGAATCTGTTCCTTTTCGTGGGAGATAATTTCTCCTGCCTTAAGGAAAATCTCTTCACATGGCACAGAAGAGGCTGGAGTGCAGAAAAACTGGTAGAGATGCAGTTATGGCTCCACAAACTATCAGCTAAAGAGAATAAATAAATTAAAATGCGGCACATTTTGTAGACTAACATTTTAAGATTATTTTTTTAAAGAAAATATATCTTTTTATAACATTAAATGTTACGAGTCAAATTGCAGTTATTTAATGATATTTATATAATGAAAAGCAGATTTTTGACATTTCAAGTTTTTCCCGTTTTCAGATAAAATAAAGATGCACAAAACAAAAGCAAACAGCCAGAACACAAAGCTGCACAACCCACCCAATTGACCAGAATCAACTCAAAATACTCCCACACAACAGAACCAAATCTCTCAGTAGAATGATCAGTGGTTCGCTATCTGTCACCATCAAAACACTCCACAAATCCCGCAAATGATTCACTTCGTTCCATTTGAATCAGGTACCGAAGCAGTTACGTGCGTAATGAAGCTTCGGACGTCACTGGTCACGTGACTTTTGCCAAACGAAGCAAGCCTCGACAGAGTGCTTCTGAACCAGTGTGTTGTTTTTTTCGACACACGCTCCGGAGCGTCAGCTTCAAGCGGGCCATCACTAATTTCAGGTGAAGCTCATTAAGAGAAGGCCAAGGGTTTGCAGCGCTGACAACCAATCAAAGGGTGGCTACTCTAAATCATATTTAGAGTTATTTATCAATTTTTTCTTTGCTACATGATTCCACATATCTTCCCTCATATATTTGATGTCTTCAGTATGTATGTCAAATATAAAAAGCAGTAAAAATAAAGAAAAAACATATAATGAGAAGGTGTGTCCAAACTTTTGACTGGGAGTGCAAGTATAAAGAAACACCTTAGAAATTATTAAAATTGTACAATAATTTCAGAATTTATTAAAAATCTTCCTTGGGGTGGAGGTGTGGCTCAGCTGCAGGGGAGGTGTGGTGAAGTGAGTTCAAGGGGCAGTGCCAGGGAGGCTGGAGGAACAGGTGAAGGTGATCCATCTAACAAGGCTTTCCCTTCTATATAGTGACATCGGAGGCCAGAGGGGAGAGGCAAGTGTGAGGACAGCTGAAAAGATGACAGTGCTGGAATACTGGTGCCGAAGCTCAGCATTTTTTTGTGTTTTACAAATAAAAAAAAAATCATAAACAGCTGTCAAAACGCTGTCTGGGGTCCGATTTATTCACATTCCTGTGACACATTTTCTACACCTTATAACTTATCTCACATCTCTTCATATCCAATTAATCGTGTAAGGTTCAGTTCATTTACCTGAGTTGTGAGATATAAGGCAGACTCTGAAGGAAACTCCTCACTTCACTCTCTTCATGTGAGCAGCCTGTCAGCTCCACTTGTTTCTTCTCTGGTTGGAGTCTCAGCACTTCCAGGAGGATGGAGGTCTTTCTCTCTGAGAGGTTTATGGACCAGACTGCAGGAGCTGACTGGAAAACTGACTGTAATGATGGAAGGACACTCAAGCCTGTTTTAGTCTCATAGTCCTTCACATGAGAGTACAGATCCAGCAGGAAATTAAACTGATAATCATGAGCCATGTAGTCATCATGAACAGGGAATTTTTGATATGTGCACACTGATGATAACAGCTCCAGTATCTTCTCTCCTGTCTGCTGTTCTCTCTCTGCTGCTGCACAGAACAGATTCCCAAAGAACCTGACTGCTTCATGAAGATCTGACCTCTGACGATCAACACTGGAACAATAAGAAGGAAACATTTAGTGATCATTTATTCAGTCACATTTGTTCCATCTCAAACTGGTACTTAATGCTGACAAAATGAAGGGTGTGTTGTTTTCAAGCAAAAAGAAATCCCTGACATTCTCCCTACTGTTATGTTTGCACGAGGTTCCCCAGTTGAATTTGTGTCTTGTTATAAATACCTGTGTATTTTAACAGACGAAAATCTTATTTTAAAAAACATCAGAACATCAAAACTTGGGTCCTTCTATAAAAATAAATCATGTTTTTCATTTAATATTAAAAAATGACCTGTTGCTGCCACCTTCTTAACTCACATTGATTATGGTGACATTACTTATGTGAACGCTCATGTCACCTCTTTACAGATGTTGGAAGCTGTTTATCATGGAGCACTGAGATTCAACACAGGGCGTAAAACTCTTACCCACCACTGTACTTTACACTCTTTGGTTAACTGGCCTTCACTGTTCACACGCAGACTGCTGCATTGGTATATATTCATTTATAAATCAGTAATTGGCTTACTACCGGTGTATCTAACTTCCCTAAAGAGAGACACTACAGCCTCCACTCACAAGCTTTTAATAAATTCACTGTTCCTTCAGTAAGTACAGAACTTGGGGGAAAAAAAGATATTTTCATGCAATGCTTGTTATACTTGGAACAAGTTACAACAGGACTTTAAGATGTGCAGCTTAATTGAGCTCAAGGGTTTTAAACAAATTATACGGATAATGGAGAAAGCATCACTGGGTGGCTGTTCCTGTTCATAATGTGTTACTGCGACTGTCTTTTATTTTATTTGTAGTTGTAAACTCCAGTAAATTGGTAATATGAATTGTAATGAGTATGTATTAAGATATTGTAGATTTTTTAATATTTAAAACAGGTTGCTCATGAAAATTAGACTTCATGTTTCAGTGAGGTGAAATTAAAAAAAAGATTTGATCTGAGCTGCATAAATACAACCACACACTACTGATGGACTCCATCTTGTCCATGTGTGTCCTGTATATAATGAAAGTCCATTTTAAAGCCATCTCTTCCATCAGAGCAGCTGAACATTGTTTTTAGACTGTTACTGACTCACAACACAAACACTAATCCTGTGTGTGAAATCACTGCGTGCTGAACTGTAACTGTCATTTTATTTACTGTCTGTCACTTGCTGCTCGGATCACAGACATGGAAATCACACTTATTCTACCCTAAATTTTTATGGTGTATTTATTGAGTGAGTTGGGCCTTGGGTACATGAGTACCCAGGTTGGCTAAGCATCTGATCTTGACCTTCATTGCTAGCACCCAAGGTGAAAGGTGATCTGGAAAGAAGTTTTGAAGAATGCATATAGAGGATAATACATAATATGAAAGAGCATGGAGAGTGCTGTACAACACACTATTTTTTGTGTAAAGTAGAATTAATTTACCTGAGCTGTGAGATATAAGGCAGACACTGCAGGAAACTCCTCACTTCACTCTCTTCATGTGAGCAGCCTGTCAGCTCCACTTGTTTCTTCTCTGGTTGGAGTTTCAGCACTTCCAGGAGGATGGAGGTCTTTCTCTCTGAGAGGTTTATGAACCAGACTGCAGGAGCTGACTGGAAAACTGACTGCAATGATGGAAGGACACTCAAGCCTGTTTTAGTCTCAAAGTCCTTCATATGGGAGTACAGATCCAGCAGGAAATTACACTGAGATTCATGTTGATACTTCTCTCTGTCATTATATCCCTGCAATTGTATACAATCAATGATTTCTTTAAAATTGCACACTGATGATAACAGCTCCAGTATCTTCTCTCCTGTCTTCTTTTCTCTCTCTGCTGCTGCACAGAGCAGATTCCCAAAGAAAGCAACTGATCCTGACCTCTGAGGATCAACACTGAAACAATAAGAAGGGAACATTTAGTGATGATTAGATCTGAGCTGCATAAATACAACCACACACTACTGATGGACTCCATCTTGTCCATGTGTGTCCTGCATATAATGAAAGTCCATTTAAAGCCATCTTCCATCAGAGCAGCTAAAGATTTTTTTAGACTGTTACTGACTCACAACACAAACACTAATCCTGTGTGTGAAATCACTGTGTACTGTAACTATAGTTATGGGTCAGTTGTGTTTTGTGTTTTTTGTACTACTCAGTCTTTTTATGAGTTTGAGAAATAGGTTTTGATTCGTTTCTGGATTTTTGATTCTTACTATAGTTGTGCTTTACCTTACCGCTTTGGTCGTTAGTAACTTTCCCCAGTGCTTCCTAGATTAGTTATCCATATTTGTAGTTCTTAGTTTGTTATTTTAGTTTAGTCAGTTCCTTTTCATATTCCCTGTATGTAGTCAGTCTTGTCTTCATGTTTGTTTCCCCTGTCTGCCTGTGTTTGATCTCTGTTTCCTGTCTTATTTTGTTAGCCGCTTGTCTAGGGTGCATTGCGTTCAATTTTGCTTCCCCTGGCAATAGTCTAACTCAGCCCACCTGCATTCCTTGGTGTGTTCCACCTCAATGATTAACTTGTGTCTTTAAGCCCTCTGTTTCCATTTGTCCTTTGTTTTGATCTTCCTCATCCCTCCTGCTGTGCGTCTTTTTCATTCAGTATTTCATGGATTGGCTAATACTTAGTGTCTGTCTAGTTTAAGTTCGTGTTTTGTAAATCCAGCAATAAACATGTATTTGGAAATTAGCCGTGCTTGTAAGTCCTGCATTTTGGGTCCTCACTCTGCCTGCCACACACAGCATATCATGACAGCAAAATACTAAATATCAACAATATAGAAATGGAGTGGAATATCTACACTTCATATGTTGTACAACAGAAGTTTCACCTTGATGCTGAGATGACACACGTGGAAATCACATTTATTCTACACTACATCTGCAGGTGGAGACAAACTGATGAAGTCTTTGCTGTCTGAAACCTTCATTTGTGTCTCTATGTAGAGCTGCTACAGTTTTCATCATTGTCTAAGGAGCTTGGAAAGAAAAAAGCGTGTGGACTTCTTAAAGTTGCTTGATGACGTTTCACCTCACATTCAAGAAGCTTCTTCCGTTCTAAGGTCAAATGGTGGAGAGTCCCAGATTTAAGCCCCGTGGGAGTGTCCCTCCAAGAAGGACAAAAGGACCCCCTAACGATCCTCTACCTCACAGGTGTCGAACTCCAGGCCTCGAGGGCCGGTGTCCTGCAGGTTTTAGATGTGTCCTTGATCCAACACAGCTGATTTAAATGTCTAAATTACCTCCTCAACATGTCTTGAAGTTCTCCAGAGGCCTGGTAATGAACTAATCATTTGATTCAGGTGTGTTGACCCAGGGTGAGATCTAAAACCTGCAGGACACCGGCCCTCGAGGCCTGGAGTTCGACACCCCTGCTCTACCTAATCACATGAGCCAAAGTGTGAAAACAGGTGTAGGTCACAATCAGCCAGGGTTTCGGGTGAGCTCATTGTGAAACCTGGCCCCACCCTATCATGTGATTTCCTGAGGTCAGATGGCCCAGGAATGTGAGTGGGCGTTAAGGCGTCTGGGAAGGGATCTCAAAACTGGATTATAGGTGGCAGACAGTTGGTGTCGTAAGCCACTGCCTCTGTTCAAAGAAAGCTGCTCACAGTGGACATAAACGGCTTCTTTCACTCCTCTTTCAAACCATCAGTCTTCTCTGTCCAAAATGTGAACATTGGCATCCTCGAAAGAGTGACCTTTGTCCTTTAGATGCAGATGGACTGCTGAGTCTTGTCCTGTGGAGGTGGCTCTTCTATGTTGTGCCATGTGTTTATGAAGTGGCTGTTTGGTCTCTCCAATGTAGAGGTCTGGGCATTCCTCGCTGCACTGTACAGCATACACCACATTGTTAAGTTTGTGTTTCGGAGTTTTGTCTTTCGGATGAACCAGTTTCTGTCTGAGCATGTGGCTATGTCTGAAGTACACTGGGATGTCGTGCTTGGAGAAAATTCTCCTGAGTTTCTCTGATACACCGGGTACATAGGGGATGACAATGTTGTTGCGTCAGTCTTTCTTATCCTCCCTAGCTGGCGTGTGATTTTCTTTTCTGTGCATCTTTGCTGACTTTATAAACGCCCAATTAGGGTAACCGCATGTTTTGAGTGCTTCCTTTACATGTGTGTGTTCCTTCTTTTTCCCTTCAGGCTTAGAGGGAACATTTTCTGCCCGGTGGTGTAGGGTCCTAATTACTCCAAGTGTGTTGAAGAGGGTGGTGGGAGTCAAAGAGGAGGTACTGGTCCGTGTGTGTTGGCTTCCGGTAAACTTCGATGTTGAGGTTGCCATTCTCTTCAATGTGCACGGCGCAGTCCAGGAAACGCAAACAGTTGTCCTTTGTGTCTTCCCTGGTGAACTTGATGTTTTTATCCACAGCGTTAATGTGCGCAGTGATGGATTCTACTTCTAGTGTTTTGATTTTGACCCAGGTGTCGTCTACATATCTGTACCAGTGGCTGAGTACTCTCCCTTTAAAAGAGCCAAGAGCCTTTCTTTCCACTTCCTCCATGTAAAGGTTGGCTACAATAGGTGACACGGGGGAGCCCATGGCACAGCCATGTTTTTGTCTGTACTCTGTGAACAGAGGTGGTGGTTTATGACACCAACTGTCTGCCATATATAATCCAGTTTTGAGATCCCTTCCCAGACGCCTTAACGCCCATCTGACCTCAGGAAATCACATGATAGGATGGGGCTAGGTTTCACAATGAGCTCACCCAAAACCTTGGCTGATTGTGACCTGCACCCATTTTCACACTGTCCACTGTTCCTCTTGGGGGGACACTCCCACAGGGCTTAAATCTGGGACTCTCCACCATTTGACCCTAAAACTGAAGAAGCTTCTCTGACAAGAGGTGAAACGTCTTCAAGCAACTTAAAGAAGTCCAGATGCTTTTTTCTTTCCAGGCTCCTTAGACAATAATGACCTGGATGACTGAAGACCTTCACAGACAGTTTCATCATTGTCAATGAAGTTCAATCCAGTGAAAGCAGCCATCTACATATGATTTATATAGATAATATTTAATGATTTAGATTGCCATTTAGTTTTTGAACTGCTAGAAAATGTGATAATTTCTATTTAATTTATAGAGTAACACATTCTTTATATAACTTTATCTTCAATCTGATGCCATATATTTTAACAAAAGGAAAAAAACTCATTAATTGTTGCAAGATTTGACTAATTTAATGTTTACCTTGAAGTTTTAACGTAGCCAATATTGTTATTAGGAAAATGTGGGGGAAAAAAAAATAAAACCACAACACGTAACTATAACACTGATCCAGAAATACATTGATATTTCTCCAACTTTTTTCAGAGCATTTCTCTTCATATGCAAATATGTTCACAATGTGCAGTTCATTTACCTGAGCAGTGAGATATAAGGCAGACACTGAAGGAAACTCCTCACTTCACTCTCTTCATGTGAGCAGCCTGTCAGCTCCACTTGTTTCTTCTCTGGTTGGAGTTTCAGCACTTCCAGGAGGATGGAGGTCTTTCTCTCTGAGAGGTTTATGAGCCAGACTGCAGGAGTTGACTGGAAAACTGACTGTAATGATGGAAGGACACTCAAGCCTGTTTTAGTGTCATAGTCCTTCATATGGGAGCACAGATCCAGCAGGAAATCACACTGATACCAATTTATGTAACTCTCATCAAAAGGGAATGTTTGATATGTGCACACTGATGATAACAGCTCCAGTATCTTCTCTCCTGTCTGCTGTTCTCTCTCTGCTGCTGCACAGAACAGATTCCCAAAGAACCTGACTGCTTCATGAAGATCTGGCATCAGACGATCAACACTGGAACAATAAGAAGGAAACATTTAATGATGATTTGATCTGAGCTGCATAAACACAACCACACACTACTGATGGACTCCATCTTGTCCATGTGTGTCCTGTATATAATGAAAGTCCATTTTAAAGCCATCTTCCATCAGAGCAGCTGAACATTGTTTTTAGACTGTTACTGACTCACAACACAAACACTAATCCTGTGTGTGAAATCACTGCGTACTGAACTGTAACTGTCATTTTATTTACTGTCTGACTTTAGAGAGTAAAACACTAAATATCAATAATATAGAAACACACAGAGTGGAACAACAACATCAACACTTCATATCTTGTACAACAACAGCTTCACCTGCTGCTCACACCACACATGTGGAAATCACACTTATTCTAAACTATATGTCCAGGTGGAGACATATGTATGTAAACGTATTTAATGGATTTGCTATGGTTTGGGAGCACTGGTTTGTTTTTGGTTTTGTTTTCTTCCTGCCTTATCTACCTTCCTTATTGATTATTTTCTCATGTCAAGTTGCCAAGGTGGCTCTGTGTATGGTCTCCACCCTAACTACGTCTTTCACAGCACACCTCTTCTTATGTAGAATTAATTATGTAAATCCCAATTCATTTACCTGAGCTGTGAGATATAAGGCAGACTCTGAAGGAAACTCCTCACTTCACTCTCTTCATGTGAGCAGCCTGTCAGCTTCACTTGTTTCTTCTCTGGTTGGAGTTTCAGCACTTCCAGGAGGATGGAGGTCTTTCTCTCTGAGAGCTTTATGGACCAGACTGCAGGAGCTGACTGGAAAACTGACTGTAATGATGGAAGGACACTCAAGCCTGTTTTAGTGTCATAGTCCTTTACATGGGAGTACAGATCCAGTAGGAAAATAATGTCACATTTGAAAGTTTCATTTCTGCACACTGATGATAACAGCTCCAGCGTCATCTCTCCTGTGTGGTGTTCTTTCTCTGCTGCTGCACAGAACAGATTTACAAAGAACCTGATGTTTTCTTTATCTGACCTCTGAGGATGAGCACTGGAACTATAAGAAGGAAACATTTATTGATTATTTGATCTCATCTGCAGAAAAGGTCCATCTTGTCCATGTCTGTCCTGTAGATAATGAAATATGTGGTTACATTGTAACCATTGTTTTCTGATTGAGAGGCTATCTTTGCACTACATTGCATTTTCCATTTTCAATTCAATTCAATTCAATTCAATTTTATTTATATAGCACCAAATCACAACAGCAGTCGCCTCAAGGCGCTTTATATTGTACAGTAGATCATACAATAATAGATACAGAGAAAAACCCAACAATCATATGACCCCCTATGAGCAAGCACTTTGGCGACAGTGGGAAGGAAAAACTCCCTTTTAACAGGAAGAAACCTCCGGCAGAACCAGGCTCAGGGAGGGGCGGGGCCATCTGCTGCGACCGGTTGGGGTGAAAGAAGGAAAACAGGATAAAGACATGCTGTGGAAGAGAGACAGAGATTAATAACAGATATGATTCGATGCAGAGGGTCTATTAACACATAGTGAGTGAGAAAGGTGACTGGAAAGGAAAAACTCAATGCATCATGGGAATCCCCGGCAGCCTACGTCTATTGCAGCATAACTAAGGGAGGATTCAGGGTCACCTGGTCCAGCCCTAACTATATGCTTTAGCAAAAAGAAAAGTTTTAAGCCTAATCTTAAAAGTAGAGATAGTGTCTGTCTCCCAAATCCAAACTGGAAGCTGGTTCCACAGAAGAGGGGTCTGAAAACTGAAGGCTCTCCCTCCCATTCTACTTTTAAATACTCTAGGAACAACAAGTAGGCCTGCAGAGCGAGGCGGCGAGTGCTCTAATAGGGTGATATGGTACTACAAGGTCATTAAGATAAGATGGGGCCTGATTATTTAAGACCTTGTATGTGAGGAGCAGGATTTTGAATTCAATTCTGGATTTAACAGGGAGCCAATGAAGGGAAGCCAAAACAGGAGAAATATGCTCTCTCTTTCTAGTCCCTGTCAGTACTCTTGCTGCAGCATTTTGGATTAGCTGAAGACTTTTCAGCGAGTTTTCAGGACTTCCTGATAATAATGAATTACAGTAGTCCAGCCTGGAAGTAATAAATGCATGTACTACATTTTCAGCGTCACTCTGAGACAGGATATTTCTAATTTTAGAGATGTTGCGCAAATGAAAGAAAGCAAAGGTTTAACTACTGCCAGCTTGAAGGCCTGTGGTACATAGCCAATTACTAAAGATAGGTTGATCATATTTAAGATTGAAGCATTAATTAATGGCAGGACTTCTTTGAGCAGTTTTGTAGGAATGGGGTCTAAAAGACACGTTGATGGTTTGGAGGAAGTAATTATTGAAGTTAACTCAGAAAGATCAATTGGAGAAAAAAGAGTCTAACTTAACATCAATGGTACTAAAAGTAGCTGTAGATGATATTACATCTGTGGGATGATTATTGGGAATTTTTTCTCTAATGATTAAAATTTTATTTGTGAAGAAGTTCATGAAGTCATTACTAGTTAACATTAAAGGGATGGTTGGCTCAATAGAGCTCTGACTTTTTGTCAGCCTGGCTACAGTGCTGAAGAGAAACCTGGGGTTGTTCTTATTTTCTTCAATCAGTGACGAATAGTAAAATGTTCTGGCTTTGGGGAGGGCTTTCTTATAAAGCAGCAAACTATTTCTCCAGGCTAAATGATGATCTTCTAAATTTGTGACACGCCATTTCCTCTCCAGCTTACGAGTTATCTGCTTTAGGCTACGTGTTTGAGAATTATACCACGGAGTCAGGTACTTCTAATTTGAGGCCTTAGTTTTCACAGGAGCTACAGTATCCAGAGTCGTACGTAGTGAGGAGGTAAAATTATTAACAAGATAATCGACCTCTGTTGGAGTAGCGTTCAGGTAGCTGCTCTGCTCTATGTTGGTACAGGACATTGAAGATGATAACAGTGGGTGGATTATATTCTTAAACTTACAGCGCTTTCAGAAAGACATCTACTGTGAAAAAGTCTACTCTCCACTGCTGTGTAATCAATTATTGTAAATGTAAATGTTATCAGGAAATGATCAGACAGGAGAGGGTTTTCAGGAAACACTGTTAAATGTTCAGTTTCTATTCCATAGGTTAGGTTTTATGACCTCTTCAAACATGGTGAGTTTTGATCATTTGAATCCCTGACGTCCCAGTATTCTATGTCAAATATTGAGTTTTATAAGTATTTGCAATTGAGACATTATGTGTTAAAAAATGCTAAATCATTACAAATCTCAACAGCCTCTTCTCGGTTGGAGAAATTTCTTCTGGATAATAGGGAGCATAAACATTTTATATCAAAGTTTTATGATTTATGCCCTAAGTGTGGACAAATTGGCATGGTTGAGAAAATCTTGGGGGACGTTGCTTTAATGTGAAATAGATATACAGGCATGGGACAAAATCCTGCTCCTTCCATCTAAATTCTCTGTTTGTAACCGATTTAAAGAAATGTAGTACAAAGTTTTGCACAATGTGTATATTTCTCCATATATTTATAGTAAGTACAATATGGGAACATCTCCGAATTGTCTCAAGTGTAAAGCCGGAGTGGGCACTAGATTCCATTGCTTGTGGGAATGTGCTATTATTCAGTCATTTTGGAAAGAGGTTTGCGCCAATATTAGTACAGCCATTGGTAATCAGGTGACAGAAAACCTAATAATGTGTTTATTGGGATACATTCCTGTCTCACTGGTACAACATGAGCATATAATTCAGTCACTGTTAATGTTGGCCAGGAAAAGCATTATGTTGAGATGGGTGGGGGCTGAGCCTCCCTCCATTTCTCTATGGAAGTCTTATCATTGATGTTATGACTCTGATCAGGCTGGGACATTATATTGATGGGAGCTCCCGAATTTTTGTGGAGAAATGGAAGAAACCACTGGAAGCACTGGGAGTAACCTGTAAACTGGATTCTAATGGACAACAATTATGGACATAAACTATAACAAGTTCTCTGTGGACTCTGGAGAATGTGTAATATTCTAGTGCTGTGCAGTGTTACTATCTTGGATGTGAACCAGTCTTGTATTTGTTGGGAAAAAAAAGTTAAATAAAAGTCTTATAAAAAAGTCTGCGAAATCAGACAGAAACTCTGTGTAAGGCCCAGGTGGATGATATATGATAACAAGTAAGACTGGTTTCTGAGTTTTACAGCTGGGGTGGACAAGGCTAAGCATCAGGCTTTCAAATGAATTAAAAGTCTGTCTTGGTCTTTCATTGATGAATAGGCTGGTGTGAAAAATTGCTGCCACACTGCCCCCTCGGCCTGTGCTTCGAGATTTCTGGTAGTAAGAATGACTCGGGGGTGTTGATTCATTTAAACTAACATAATCATCCTGCTGCAACCAGGTTTCTGTAAGGCAGAGTAAATCGATTTGTTGATCAATTATTAAGTCATGTACTAACAGAGACTTGAAGGAGAGAGCCCTAATATTTAATAATCCACATTTCACTGTTTCACTCTTTGGTTCAGATGTGGATACTGTATTGTTCTTTCTTTGTGATTTTTTATGTTTAAGTTGTTTGTTGCTGGTTTTTAGTTTGTTTTTTGTCTTTTTGGGAGCTGACACAGTCTCAATGGAGATGGGTTTTTGGGGGGGTAGCAGGAGGAGAGAAGCTGCAGAGAGGCGTGTAAGACTGCAACTCTGCTTCCTGGTCCCAACTCTGGATAGTCATATTTTGGGGGGTTTAATAAATTTGTCCATGTTTCTAGAAATGAGAGCTGCTCCAAGTGGGATGGATGCTGTCTCTCCTAACAAGACCAGGTTTCCTCCAGAAGGTTTGCCAATTATCTATGAAGCCCACATCGTTTCTGGGACACCACTCAGACAGCCAGCAATTTAAGGAGAACATGCGGCTTAACATGTCACTCCTGGTCTGACTGGGGAGGGGACCAGAGAAAACTACAGAGTCCAACATTGTTTTGGCAAAGTTACACACGGATTCAATATTGATTTTAGTGACCTCTGATTGGCGTAAACGGGTGTCATTACTGCCGACGTGAATTATGATCTTACTGTATTTACATTTACCCTTAGCCAGCAGTTTTAAATTTCCTTCAATGTCGCCTGCTCTGGCCCCTGGAAGACAATTGACTATGGTTGCCGGTGTCTCTAGCTTCACATGTCTGAGAACAGAATCACCAACTACCAGAGTTTGACCCCGGCGGTGTGTCGCCGAGTGGGGAAAAAACGCAGTTGAGACACATGAACAGGTTGGTGGTGTACCTGGGGCTTCTGTTTAAGACTATGCTTCCTCCTCACCATCACCCAGCTGCTCTCTTTCCCCAGCTGCTTGGGGTCTGCCGGGGAACAGCTAGCGGGGCCTACGCTATCTTCGGCTGCACCAGTTACAGGGGCCTGGCTAGCTGCAGGTGAATGAAGGGTGTTAAGCCGAGTCTCCAATTCAGTAATCCTGGCCTCCAGAGCTGCAAATATGCTACATTTGTTACAAGTATCATTACTGCTAAAGGAGGCCGAGGAGTAACTAAACATCTGACACAATGAGCAAGAAAGTGCAGGAGGGACAGGTGAAGAGGCCATGCAGCTAGGGAGTTGGCTACGAGCTAAGCTAAGCTAGCGAAACAGTAAAGACACAGTGAGTGAATACTTTGGCTATAAATTAGGTAGTGAGTACACAGAAAGTGTGCTTCAGATGAAGCAGGTGAAGATTATACTATGAAAAAAGAATGTATCTCACAGTTTTTAATTATATTGCTTAGCAGATAAGCTACTCAGAAACACCACTGTGTTTGAGCAGGAAGTGATACTCTACCGCAGAGATATGGCGTTATTTTGTGCCACTATTCTGAGCGCACGTAAAAGAAATTTGCAGGTGCAAGTGTTGCATTTTGAGGAGAAATTTATTTTGAGCGAAGAAAAGCTAAATTTGAGTGAACAAAATTCATTGCTGCATGCAAATGTATTTCAGTGTTTGCTATTATCCATGCACACACACACAATAGCAGCCCCTCTCGCTCAGTTTTTGCATTTGTGCTTGCTCGCAATGTGTTGCTCGCGCTCTCAACATTTCTGCCTGTGCGCGCTCAACTCTTTCTGTACACCGTTATATTTGTGCCACAAAACCAGCCAATCACAGACTTGGATGCAAAAAAATCTGATTGGCTGTTTTGGTCTCCAATCAGCTCGAAATGACGAAATGCAATATCCCAGAATCCATTTCGTCCAAAACTCAAACGAGGCAGTGGCGGAGGAACACAGAGTGGCGGAGTTTGAAATATTACTCTTTCTGGGTCACAAAATAAACTTTTAAAGATATTTTCATGCGAGAATGGTGCTGTGTAAACTTCAAATATCTGCTCGACTTATCAAGACATCACATATTTGCATAAGTGCTCTAATGTTTTCGGAGATGCCTGTTACCCAGCAGCTGACCGGGTAGTCACTCAGGTTAAACATAATATATAAGGCTGAACTGACAAAAAAATCGGACGAATACACCACCAGGTATTATAGGAAAAACCATAAAGCCTTTGAACTAAAACAAACGCTGTTGTGACAGTGACGTACACTGTCTTGTTGATATATATGTATGATTTGTATCACCTTCATGTTTTCCTCTCACCACGTATCCAAACCGATATCATGAGCAGCAGCTTTTACAGCTGTGGCTCCAGCAAACATCAGCTGATACTAGAAAGTAATATTACATAAATTCTAACAACAGCTTATCAAGCTGCTGTTGTTTAGCGCATCCGCTGGTTTCTTCTTTCTGGCGCAAAGTGGGCGATAAACAAACGAGAGACGATCAGCTGATCATTGATCAGTTTCATGATTGAAGTAGCAACAGGAGAGGGAGGGAGGGAGAGAGAATGAGAGGAGAAGAGGCAGCTGACAGCGTAAAGACAGAATAAGACAGAATAACTCCAGTTTTGTCTTTTTTTTTCATTGTAGCTGAAGTACAGTACGAATCACGTTCCTTTTCCCCTCAATACGGATGTATTGTAATTGGTCCAGCCGAGAGTTGATCATGACCAATTGGCTAATACACCACCTTTCATTGTTTATACAGTTACAAAAACAAACAAACATAAAAATGAAAAATCACCATCGGCCCACTGGGCAAATGCCCAGTATGCCCAATGGCCAGTCCAGTTATGCGGTCAGCTGGTGGGTAACAGGCATCTCCGAAAACATTAGAGCACTTATGCAAATATGTGATGTCTTGATAAGTCGAGCAGATATTTGAAGTTTATACAGCACCATTCTCGCATGAAAATATCTTTAAAAGTTTATTTTGTGACCCAGAAAGAGTAATATTTCAAACTCCGCCACTCTGTGTTCCTCCGCCACTGCCTCGTTTGAGTTTTGGACGAAATGGATTCTGGGATATTGCATTTCGTCATTTCGAGCTGATTGGAGACCAAAACAGCCAATCAGATTTTTTTGCATCCAAGTCTGTGATTGGCTGGTTTTGTGGCACAAATATAACGGTGTACAGAAAGAGTTGAGCGCGCACAGGCAGAAATGTTGAGAGCGCGAGCAACACATTGCGAGCAAGCACAAATGCAAAAACTGAGCGAGAGGGGCTGCTATTGTGTGTGTGTGCATGGATAATAGCAAACACTGAAATACATTTGCACGCAGCAATGAATTTTGTTCACTCAAATTTAGCTTTTCTTCGCTCAAAATAAATTTCTCCTCAAAATGCAACACTTGCACCTGCAAATTTTTTTTACGTGCGCTCAATTGTTTTTTACATGCGCTCAGAATAGTGGCACAAAAATAACGCCATACAGAGAGAGCTAACACCAAGTGACAGCGCCACCAAAAGGTTACTCAGCATATGTACGTGGAATGATCCCACTATTAACCAGGGCATGTCGATCTGTCTGTAAGACACTTGCCTGGCCATGCCCAAAACTATACAAAGTTACAACATAACCAAGCAGACCTTTGTCAAACCCCAGGATGCCCCACTGGGCTTCATATCGAAATATTTCTCCACCATGTTAAACATTCCATATGTATGGGTTAACTCTTTTAAGATACCCCAAATGAGTTGTTTCACCCCAACTACCCAACTTCCCAACTACCACAGTGTAAGCAAACAAAGTATTTAGAAATGTACATATTTAGTTGCCACCCATGTCAGGGCCCTGCCTGACACGAAGGCCAAGTGTGAGAGAAAAGGGCCTATCAATCTGCAAGATGCAAGACTGGCACCAAGAAGACCTTGAAAGATTCAGGGGGAAAATCTGTGAAGAAAGTATCCACTCTAATCACCATGCAAAACATTAAGTCGATCATGGAGACAATGCCCAACTGGCTACCAAAAAGGCACACCCAGCACCTGCACCACCAAAAATGATTAGCTGTTACATTAAGTCCATAGAATTCGTAAAACATGGACTCAGATCACTATAAGGCCCATGAAGTTGCCACACCTGGGCTTTGACAAGGGTCTGTCCCAAACCACAGGGCTAAAGCAGAAAAAGTGCTGGACAGTCACCCTAATCTATCTGAGTATGCCTGATGTACTCTGCCAAGACCTGGACTGTTGATAGAGTAGTCAAGCATACTCAAAGGATTGGGACAGCTGGAACTTTGATAGGGCCTTGAGCAGAAAATGCAGGGTTAAGATGAAGGACAACCTCTGAAGCATCCAACAAAAACCTGCAGTAATCATTGTAGAGTGACAGAGCATGGAGATCGCGAATTGTACTGACAGATGTTATGACTATCAGGAAAGCAGTTTTGATGGGAAGCCATTTCAAATCAGCATCTTTGGGGCTCAATGGAAGGGTGGTAAAAATGCACCAAAAACTAATTCCAAGTCTCATGGGGCAACAAAAGATCTAGACCAGCAAATTTTAATCCTCTTGGCACCTTTAAGAAACCGGGACATCAGTGATGATTCATTTTCATTGAGCGCCAAAGGACCAACAGAAACTACCATGATTGCTACAACTATATGTTGCATGGTAATAGAACAATTGCTCACCTCCTGCTGGGAACTGCAGTATGGCCTGTGCTGTGTCTTCATGGGGATACATCTGGTGGACCACAAACCAGGTGACAAACAATGCCCAGTGGTATAAGTAGGCAACCCAGTTGGATGGTGCACAAGACTCATGCCCAGAAATGTTGTAACCGGAAATGACTGGAACTTGCTTCTTTTATGTAGTTTAGACACAGACCCACAGCCTGAAGGTTAGAGTTGTGCTACATGCCTGTGGCAATGTTCCTCCAAAATGTCACAGACCAGCCAGCTGTTCAGATTACAGTGGTCCCTCGCTATAACGCGGTTCACCTTTTGTGGCCTCGCTGTTTCGCGGATTTTTTTTGTGTGTGCAATTTTGCCTGCTTTTTTTTTTTTTTTTAACAGCGCATTGTGTTCTGCGTCCTGATCAGCTGTAGACCATTGTCAATCAGTCTCCTCCATGCCATGTCTCCTGTACAGTACAGAATGCGTTCAGCTTGTCAAATGTACATAAATATTCGATCGCTAACAGTGTGACTCTGAAGTGCTGTACTGTATGTTTTTAAGTTTTCTCCCCAACAAACACAACAATTTCGAGGAAACATTTTGCACCGTCAAAGGCACCTGCGGTAGCACCCAAAAGGCAGAGGAAGATGCTAACCATCGCACATAAAGTTGGACTTCTGAACATGCTTAAGGAAGGTAGAAGTTACCATATTTTTCTGGCCATAAGGCGCACCGGATTATAAGGCGCATTAAGTGAAACAAAACAGTCAGATAAGTCCAACTTTACTCAACTCATTCTTGATTCATTAATGTTGAATTCTCTCGCAGCTGCTCTATTACCATGTTCTGGACCTGAAAACAGGGTTTGATCTTTGGTTTGATATTCATGCCTGTCTGAGAAAAGTGTATAAAGTGTGTAGTGAGTTTTATAGCCTTAAAACATCTATAATAACTGTAAAAAATAAAGCTGGCTACTTCACAGATTTCACCTATCGCAGGTTGTTTTTAGAACGCAACTTCTGTAATAAACAAGGGACCACTGTATTCAAAATTCTGAGGCCTCGTGTGTACTAGGACAGTATCCATGCATCAAATGAACATCTGGGGAGCCAGAGAAACGCTGAAAGGCAGAACCTATAGTTCTAATATTCTGCTCTCAAAGCGAAACTTCGGGAAATAACAATTTGGCAGGGGAACTGGTATCTGGAAACAACCTAGCTGGTGGTCGATAGTGGCAACACCAGTTCTCTGCTTTAATAGTCTGCCTCACCATGGCGACCATCAACATTTCATGAAATGAAGATAACTGTTGAAGCCCCTGAGATAAAATGGGGCAAAGTTCATTATCACGCTTTGGGACTAAAGTATAGTAGGAGAAAATCTGGCTTGGCAATTTTAGGTTTCCATCTTCCTTATACCACTTTTCCCCAGGTTCGTGGAGATTTTTCCCAAAGTACCTGTGCGTGGTAGAGATCACTCACAGAAGATGTTGTAATAGAAGGACTACATGAAAACTGCAGACAGTAGCCACGGGTTATGGTGGAGACCACCAATGGGTGTTTCCCTAAAGCCAACCATTTTGAACTGCCCCTCGTGCATCTGGACAGACTACTTGATATCTGCTTTGCACAACTGGGACTGTCCTGAACCTATTGCAATAGTTGAGTTGTTCCTGGGCCAATAGCGGAAGGGTCAACTGGCAGTTTCAGCAAATAATCCCAATCATTCTGTTGAAGCTGGGACTGGGAGAGCCATAAATAACAGCCACCCAGAAGAAGGCTAAGGCACTCCCTGTGGCATTTTCCTTGTTGTTTATAATGCAACAGAGGTCTGAGAAAGCAGTCTGAAGCTCACCCACCCTGCTGGAGGCTCCAGAAAGGGCAAATTGTTTTGCAAATACATTTTGAAAAAGAACGAGAGGGAGAGACTAATAGAGCTGTAACCTGGTTCACTGGGGGGAGTGGCCCACAAGCAGTATGTTTCGAATCATGCACATTAGCAAATACCTTATATAGAGAGGACCACCTGAGCATTGCAGCATGAGAACCAAATTGTTGATACTTGAAAGTACAACTCATTTACCTGAGCTGTGAGATATAAGGCAGACACTGAAGGAAACTCCTCACTTCACTCTCTTCATGTGAGCAGTCTGTCAGCTCCACTTGTTTCTTCTCTGGTTGGAGTTTCAGCACTTCCAGGAGGATGGAGGTCTTTCTCTCTGAGAGGTTTATGGACCAGACTGCAGGAGCTGACTGGAAAACTGACTGTAATGATGGAAGGACACTCAAGCCTGTTTTAGCCTCATAGTCCTTCACATGAGAGTACAGATCCAGCAGGAAATCACACTGAGATTCCAGATGATCATCATCGTCAAAGACTCTCTCATGAAAGGGGAATGTTTGATATGTGCACAATGTTGATAACAGCTCCAGTATCTTCTCTCCTGTCCGCTGTTCTCTCTCTGCTGCTGCAAAGAACAGATTTCCAAAGAACCTCACTGCATCTGACCACCAAGGATTAACACTGTAATAATAAAAAGGAAACATTTAGTTTGGATTTGATGTGAGTTGCATAAATACAACCACACACTACTGATGGACTCCATCTTGTCCATGTGTGTCCTGTGTATAATGAGTCCATTTTAAAGCCATCTTCCATCAGAGCAGCTGAACATTGTTTTTAGACTGTTACTGACTCACAACCAGTGTTGGTCAAGTTACTTGAAAAAAGTAATTAATTACTGATTACTTCCCCAAAAAAGTAATCCCGTTACTTTACTGATTACTTATTTTCAAAAGTAATTAATTACTTAGTTACTTAGTTACTTTTTAAAAACACGATTTACAACCTGAATAGGTAATAAAGCGATAGATCTTTCAGCCCAGTTCTACTTTTTCTGCATAATCTATCATACAAAATGTAATCAAATGGAAAAGTCTCTTTTTAAAACTTGTTTTATTAGTTTTAATCTTTTAACTTTATGCATCAAGCAAAAATTTAATTATATGCAACATTCTCTGACTGGAAGAAATTTGTTTAATATTTAAACCTATTTTCTGCACATTCCAGCACATAAAGTAAAATATTTTTTTGTGTTTACACTCACTCTTTGACGATTTCTGCAAGTAAAACACAGCAAAAAATAAATAAAGTCAAAGACTAGCGGTCCTGTTGCTCTATTTTCACCTGTGGAGTGGGGTAGGCGGAGGTTTACCCTGGTGCAGGTGTGCCGCAGCGGTCAGTTGAAGAATCCGCGAGTTTCTCTGTGAATTTCCCATTACAGTCGTAGCGCACTCGGTGCTTGCTTGGCAGTTTAGGGATTTTTTCGCTGTAAAAAGAAGTTTTCTTCCCACGCACAACGGACACTAATGTTTTCATCACTTTTTACGGAATCAAACTCAAAGTAAGGTCAGTACTTCCACGCTTTAAACACTGCACGGTCATACTCTCTCCCGCACTCGATATATTATCCATTGTTGATGTGCACACAGCTGTTGTCACGAACGTCGCACTCGCTTACGTCATTGTCATGAGACATTCTCGCAAAAAAATCACGGTTTTGGTAACGCAGTAACGCAGCGTGCTTACGGGAAAGTAACAGTAATCTAATTACCGTTTTTGCAATAGTAATCCCTTACTTTACTCGTTACTTGAAAAAAGTAATCGGATTACAGTAACGTGTTACTGCCCATCTTTGCTCACAACACAAACACTAATCCTGTGTGTGAAATCACTGCGTACTGAAGTGTAACTGTCATTTTATTTACTGTCTGACTTTAGAGAGTAAAACATTAGACAAGGCAAGTTTATTTGTATAGTACCTTTCATACAAAAGGAATTCAAATTGCAAACATCAACAATATAGATACATGTGGAACAACAAAAACATCTGCATTTCATGTCTTGTAGTGTATTAAACAAATAAGCTTGGAGCCTCTAAATGTAATACCTTCATGGAATTTGTTTAACTGATGACCTAAATCTAAACTCTAAATCAGATAAATGTTCTTTTGAAAATCATAAGAACAAATATATTTGATATAATTTTTGACTGCCTGAATTATAAACAGTTATTAATCATAAAATCTGATTATAAAACTAGTTTATATGAGACATTTGAAAATTGAAGGCCACAAGCAACTAAAAAGTTAAATAAAAAAACGGTGTACAGAGTATTTTTTTTCCATCTGAAATGAGGAAGATTTGAAATAGAAAGGAATTGTCACCCAATATAATTATAGTTACATTTTTCGTTAACTTGAACTGAATTTTATGGAGATTCAAATATTTCTTAGCAGCTAATTTTAGATCCCATTGTTTGTTATGTAGAGTTAATTGTGTAAAGTAAAGTTCATTTACCTGAGCAGTGAGATATAAGGCAGACACTGAAGGAAACTCCTCACTTCACTCTCTTCATGTGAGCAGCCTGTCAGCTCCACTTGTTTCTTCTCTGGTTGGAGTTTCAGCACTTCCAGGAGGATGGAGGTCTTTCTCTCTGAGAGGTTTATGAACCAGACTGCAGGAGCTGACTGGAAAACTGACTGCAATGATGGAAGGACACTCAAGCCTGTTTTAGTGCCAGAAGAGTACACGTCCATTAAGAAATCACACCATTGCTCTTCAAAAGGGAATCCTTTATATCTGCACACTGATGATAACAGCTCCAGTATCTTCTCTCCTGTCTGCTGTTCTCTCTCTGCTGCTGCACAGAACAGATTCACAAATAAGCTGATTGTGTCTTCATCTGACATCTGAGGATCAACCCTGGAACAATCAGAAGGAAGCATTTAGTGATAATTTTAACTCAGTTGCATAAATACAACCACACACTACTGATGGACTCCATCTTGTCCATGTGTGTCCTGTATATAATGAAAGTCCATTTAAAGCCATCTTCCATCAGTGTAATGATCCTGGGTCTGTGACCCAGTGTGTTGATTTTGTATTATTATTTTTTATTAGTCTGTGGTTTCTTCTTGGTTCATGTTTAGTAGTTGATTGTTTCTGTTTTGTATTTCTACTTCTTAGGTTTTGGTTTCTATACTCCTCATGTCACTCTGGTCCCTGTACTCTGTGCTGCCTCTGTTTTGTGTCCCCGAGTCTGTGTCTGCAAGTTCAGTCTGTGGGTTTCCTTTTTTACTTTGAAGGTCTGTGTCCTTTGTCTCGTCTTGCCCAATTAGGTTCAGCTGTGTCTCCTTCCTGTTTGCCATTCCTTGTTTCCCTCCGTGTATATATAGTGTGTGTTTTGCATTTGCTCCCTGTCGGTCTGTCTGTGTATTCATGCGTATTATTCCTCCATGTCAGCTCTGCCTGCCATCCCCTGTGTTCTTGCTGATTTCATGAGTTTCGGTTTGTTTAATTAGTTATCTCAATTTAGGTTTCTCTTAGTTCTGTCCTGGCCATCTCTACTTCTGTTTCTGTTTTCACCATTTGGAATAAAGCTCTCTCACAATAAAGCCAGTGCCTGCATTTTGAGTCCATCTCTCATCTCCACACAGTTTGCGAGGCAAACCGTGACAATCAGAGCAATTGTCAAGTCAAACCGAGTTTAGGACGTGGTGATCCCTGAGGCAAAAAAGTAAAAGTGACAGGCTGGAGAGCGGAACTAATCTTGTGTCTGTTTTTCTGTCCGGGGAGAAAAAAAAAGGCGAACTGGGGAACAACAGGAAGTTGCCACTTACGGGAAAAGATCCAGTATAATTCCTTAAATAAGTGATCACTAGCAGGGATATTGTGTTGAACCGATGTATCTATAAATCCAGGGAGGCAGCTGGCAAGGAAATGGTTGCTGGCTAAGTTAAAAGACTGGTTAAAGCGAGTTGCTTAAGCATGCTAAAGAATAAAAATTTAACTTCTTTAACTTTTTATTTAAAAAGTTAAATAAAAGAACAGTGGTGTACAGAGTATTTTTTTTCCATCTGAAATGAGGAAGATTTCAAATAGAAAGGAATTGTCACCCCATATGAATATGGTTACATTGTGTAAATATAATACTGATGACAACAAGATTTAAAATTTTTCATTAACTTAAACTGAATTTTATGGAGATTAAAATATTTCTTAGCAGCTAATTTTAGATCCCATTGTTTGCTATGTAGAGTTAATTGTGTAAAGTAAAGTTCATTTACCTGAGCTGTGAGATATAAGGCAGACACTGAAGGAAACTCCTCACTTCACTCTCTTCATGTGAGCAGCCTCTCAGCTCCACTTGTTTCTTCTCTGGTTGGAGTTTCAGCACTTCCAGGAGGATGGAGGTCTTTCTCTCTGAGAGGTTTATGAACCAGACTGGAGGAGCTGACTGGAAAACTGACTGTAATGATGGAAGGACACTCAAGCCCATTTTAGTCTCATAGTCCTTCACATGGGAGTACAGATCCAGCAGGAAACCAAAGTGAAATTTCATATAACCATCATCAGCTTTGTCTGTGTAATTGAAAGGGAATGTTTTACAGACTGATGACAAAAGCTCCAGTATTTTCTCTCCTGGCTGCTTCTCTGTCTCTCCACCTCCCCACATAGACTTGGTTTGACTTGGGAGTAGGAATGAAGAAGAGAAACTGGAAGGAAAGTTGAACATTTTGTCATAAAGCATAAAGGGAGTACATTATTGTTAAGTGATATTTTCCTTTCATAAAAAGCCTTATAGACACATATAACACACACATATTCCCAAATGCATAGACACTTCCACTTATGGACAGGTATATAGGCTCAACATATAGATTTGGTTTCTGTACTGATAAAGAGGGTCTAATGTACACAGTTCAATGTAATAAAACAAATAAACAAACAAAATAAAATAGGAAGTGATAAGATTACTTTTACTACTACTTACATAGGTACTTAGTTACCTGAGCTGTGAGATATAAGGCAGACACTGAAGAAAATTCCACACTTCACTCTCTTCATGTGAGCAGCCTGTCAGCTTCACTTGTTTCTTCTCTGGTTGGAGTTTCAGCACTTCCAGGAGGATGGAGGTCTTTCTCTCTGAGAGCTTTATGGACCAGACTGCAGGAGCTGACTGGAAAACTGACTGTAATGATGGAAGGACACTCAAGCCTGTTTTAATCTCATATTCCTTGACACAGGAGTACAGATCCAGGAGGAATTCACACTGAAATTCCTCCTCTTTCTCCTCAGCCATGTTTCTACCAACAACAGGGAAATTTTCATAGCTGCACACTGATGATAACAGCTCCAGTATCTTCTCTCCTGTCTGCTGTTCTCTCTCTGCTGCTGCACAGAACAGATTCACAAAGAACCTGAACGACTCTGACCCCCGAGGATTAACACTGGAAAGATAACAAGGAATTATTTGGTTACAAATTCAAACTCAGCTACACAAATACAACCACATACCTCTGATGAATTTAATCTTATCCTTGTCTGTCCTGTATATGAAAAAATACATTTCAAATACATCTTCCATTGGAGTAGTATATGTTCATTGTGACCAATGGCTTGTCAACTACAAATTGTAAGTGTGGCTGGGTGTGGTCTGTGGCTCAGCTCCAGGCGAGTGGTGGTGCAGCGGGTTTAGGGGCAGTGCCAGGGGATGCTGGCTGACACTGTTGATAACAGTCATCTAATTATGGCTCCCCTTCACTAGAGTGCTAGGACCTGGCAAGAGGGAGGATGCTGAGAGCTGAACCAGAGCTGAATGACAGAGCAGGCTGGCAGAAACAAAGTAGATGTGAATATAGCAGTCTGAAAAGTGTCACTGTACATAAAACAATTGCACCTAATCACAAACCTGTGAGTCCCTTTGTGTATGTTCTACTGGGTCCCCTAGTAACTACAAACAAATATAGTTAGCCAATGAATAAGTGGTGTTCTTGCTTTAACAGTCAGATCCACTGAACTTTCATCATCACTGACTGGCAAAAATTCTGCACTCAAAGCTTCATAATGAAACTTCACTAACGAGTGAATGACAGCACACTGGAGACATCCATCTTTTTTCTATCTTTGGGCCTCACTACTTTCGTTGCTAAAGTCTCGGAATGTATTACATGAATCTCATTTTAGCATTTACGGAGTAAGCAGAAAACTATTGAAAAAGGTCCAAGTATAATAAATGTTACTAATAATGTAAATATAAGACATAAGTAATATTTCTTAATTCATAGACGTAAATAGACTGTATGTGGCATGGAGAAGAAACTAAAACTATACAGGATTAAATACTCTTGTATTCCTTTCATTTTCTGAGTAGTGTATCAGTAGTAAGTAAGTAAATTAAACTTCTTGGACATTAACCTGGTCAGTTAAGTAGTAGAGGGGGTTGTTAATCAGTTTCGGCTGCTTTGGTGTTAGTGAAAATAACAACAGGTGCACTAGAGGGATGATAATTAGATAACCCACACAATAGGAATGGTTTTACAGGTGGAAACCACTGACCTTTTTCCCCCTTCATCTTCTCTGAAAGTTTTGCATTTGGCTAGGGTCAGTATCACCAGTAGCATGAGGCGATACCCGGCCCTACAGAGGTTGCACAGGTAGTCTACCTCCTCCATGATGGCACATCAGTACGTGCTATTGACACTGTTGTCAGGCATACATACAAACTACTGGGCACTATTTTGTGTTGCTGCAATAAAATTTCTGCAAAATGGGCAAGCCTGTCGGATTATTTTTTCACTTTGATTTTCAGGTTGTCTTTGCATTCAGCCCTCTTTAGGTTGATAATTTTCATTTCCATCAACAAATGTGGCATCCTTTTGGAACACACTACTCAGCCCATATCAGTACGGATATCCAGCATTATTTATTTTTCCCCCATTGAGATCTGATTTGTTTTCAAAGTGTTCCTTCAATTTTTTTGAGCAGTGTATGTTCTCACTTGGTGGTGCTGAAGGTCCAACAACATCTTTTAACTTGACAAGACCATGGCCTATTAATTTCTCATTAGTCATTATGATTAACTAAAACTGGTAGTGTTTATCAGGACAAAAATATGATTTATTTGAAAGCACTAATCAGATTGACCAATACTCAGAGCAATGGGAAAGTCCAAGGACCTCAGTGAAGCTCTAAGAAGGAAAACTGAAGATTTGCACAAGTTGGGAATGTCTCTTGGAAGCATGTCTAAAGAACCGCAGATTACAAGATCATTAGTTAAAACAACTGTATGCAAATATAACTTATGCATGTTTTGAGGCCACTGGTATGGGTACTTTTACAAATTGGATGCAATAATGAAGAAGGGGGACTACCTCCAAATTCTTCAGGTTCACAGCTAAGCGTTTGAAACTCTGAAAAATTGGATGTTCCAACAAGATAATAATTCCCAACAAACCAAAACTTGTTTTGGAATGGATAAAGCAGGCTAAAATTAAGCTCCCAGAAAAGGCCTTTCCAAACCACAATTTTATATAGACAAACTGAGAATACTAATTCTACCTTTAAAAAATGTGCATGTAAAATGTAAAGTGATATTGGAATACAGCATCCTATCCAAGGTTGGGTGTTGGCGTGTTCTGTGTTAATCAATTCAAGTCAATTCAGTTGAGTGAATCACATTACATTTTTCAGTAATGCAGTAATGTGACACGTTATTGTACTAAATTCAGTAATTAGGTTACAGTCACAATTACTTGCATTACAAAGGTACTTCAGTTATCTGTGAGTCAGATGGACAGGAAAAAATATCAAAAATGTTATTTCTTCCTGCACACTGGTGCTGCAATTAGCTGATTTCAGTTTGTTTGCATGAGGATGAAAATCTTGGCTCGACAGTGGAGTATTGCAGTACGGAACTTTTTCTGTAATTTTACACGTTTGTGTTCTACAATTTAAATCCAAAGATACGTAGCGACAAATTTTTTTCTTTGTCACAGCAGCGTTTTCTTTTTCAGAAAAAACAGTTCAATATGTAACTTATTTACACTGACAAAAAGGGGAGTTTTACTGGTCCGGCTCACTTAAGATCAAAGTAGGCTGTACATAGATTTTAAGTGAGTCTGACACCCCTGGGCTAGGGATCTCGGTTGGTGTGTGGGACTGTAGCCTAAGGGTTATATTGTTAACCAGTAATTATGTTAAGTTTCAGGTTTTTTTACGGAGTAACAACAAAGTAATGTAACGAGTAACAAATTACCCTAACCCTAAAAAATTGCTTTCTCCAACAACTAATTAAGCAATATGGTGCATTACTTTTAAGGCAGATAATGCATAATATATTACTTGAGTAATGACACCACACATATAGCCTGTCACAGATTACTTTAATTGTATTTCTACAGATTTCTACAGATTTCTACATATGAACAGCTAATCATTTAAATTAAACGATATTTACCTGAGCTGTGAGATATAAGGCAGACACTGAAGGAAACTCCTCACTTCACTCTCTTCATGTGAGCAGCCTGTCAGCTCCACTTGTTTCTTCTCTGGTTGGAGTTTCAGCACTTCCAGGAGGATGGAGGTCTTTCTCTCTGAGAGGTTTATGAACCAGACTGCAGGAGTTGACTGGAAAACTGACTGTAATGATGGAAGGACACTCAAGCCTGTTTTATTCTCATAGTCCTTTGCATGGGAGTACAGATCCAGCAGGAAATCACACCATTTCAAGTTAATAGGAAATCCTCTGTATGTGCACACTGATGATAACAGCTCCAGTATCTTCTCTCCTGTCTGTTGTTCTCTCTCTGCTGCTGCACAGAACAGATTCCCATATAATCTGGTTTCTTCATCTGACTTCAGAATACCAACGCTGGAATAATAAGAAGGAAACATTTTGTGATGATTTGATCTCACCAGCATCAACATAACCACACACTACTGTTGACTAGATGACTTGCTATACTTGTCCTGTATGTATCACTTCAATTGAATTTTATTTATATTGCACACAATCATAACAGTTGCCTCAATGCATCATAGGAATCCCTCAGCAGCCTATGCAAATTGTAGTATAACTAAGAAAGGATTCAAAGTCACCTGATGCAGCCCTAACTATATCCTTTACTAATAAGGAAAGTTTAAAGCCTAATCTTAAAAGAAGCGATGGTATCTGTCTCTTTATTTCAAACCAGAAGCAGGTTCTACAGAAGAGGGACCTGAAAACTGGAGGCTCTGCTTGCCATTCTACTTTTAAATACTGTAGGAACAACAAGTAAGCCTGCAGTGCGGGAGCGAAGTGCTCTAATAGTACTATAAGGTCATTAAGATAAGACTGAGTCTGATTATTCAAGACCTTGTATGTAAGGAGCAGGATTTTGAATTCAATTCTGGATTTAACAGGAAGCCAATGAAGGGAAGCCAATACAGGAGAAATCTTTCTAGTACCTGTCAGTACTCTTGCTGCAGCATTTTGGATTAACTGAAGGCTTTTCACACAGTTTTTAGGACATCCTGATAATAATGAATTACAGTAGTCCAGCCTAAAAGTAATAAATGCATGAACTAGTTTTATAGTGTCGCTCTGAGACAGGATATTTCTAATTTTAGAGATATGTCATGTGGTCCTACATATTTTTTATGTGCATTGAAGGACATATTCTGGTCAATATCACTCCAAGGTTCCTCACAGTGTTACTGGAGGCCAATGTAATGCCATCTAGAGTAAGAATCTGGTTAGATACCATATTTCTAAGATTTTCAGGGCCGAGTACAATAATCTCAGTTTTATCTTAATCTAGAAGCAAAAAATTAGAGGTCATCCAGGTCTTTATGTATTTAAAACATTCCTGCAGTTTCACTAATTGGTGTGTGCTATCTGGCTTCGTGGATAGATAAAGTTGGGTGTCACCTGCATAGAAGTGAAAATGTATGCTATGCATTCTAATGATACTGCCTAAGGGAAGGCAGTACACATATGTAAAGTAAAGTTTATTTACCTGAGCTGTGAGATATAAGGCAGACACTGCAGGAAACTCCTCACTTCACTCTCTTCATGTGAGCAGCCTGTCAGCTCCACTTGTTTCTTCTCTGGTTGGAGTTTCAGCACTTCCAGGAGGATGGAGGTCTTTCTCTCTGAGAGGTTTATGGACCAGACTGCAGGAGCTGACTGGAAAACTGACTGTAATGATGGAAGGACACTCAAGCCTGTTTTAGTCTCATAGTCCTTCACATAGGAGTACAGATCCAGCAGGAAGTCACACTGATATTCCCCATTATCATCATCATTAGCTAAGGATCTGTCATTAAAAGGGAATGTATGATATCGGCACACTGATGATAAGAGCTCCAGTATCTTCTCTCCTGGCTGCTTCTCTGTCTCTCCATCTTTCCACATAAATTTGGTTTGACTTGGGAGTAAAAACGAAGATGAAAAACTGGAAGGAAAGTTGAACAGTTTTCCATTATGTCAAAAGCAAACAGATTTTTTACATTATCAAAGACACAACGTTGCAACTGAATATTTAGTGGAGTAAAATCCTGGTTTATCCATGAGACATGTTAAAAAGCTGTAGAAGAGAAAATGACAAAATAGGCCTGTTACATTACTGGTTCTGAGAACTATAGTAATAAAATCTCCACCTTGGGCAGTATAAAAAACAGATGTAGCATCCAGCTGTATAAACTGAAGCGAATGAAGAAATGCCTTAAACATGCATTCTTTCTAATGTTGAGAAGGGGGTGACTCCATTTTCCATCCAAATAGGAGATATAAGCAGTACTCTGTTAATTCCCTGCCCCCAAAATTTTTAGCTAATATAGATTTAAGTACTCTGCATGGAGAAGAAAAAAAATTAATTACTAATCTACAAGTCAAACTGACAATTTTATTTTACCTTGAAAGCAATGGCGTATGTAAGATGTAAAGAAACACTCTGAGTAAAGTGATATCAGAATTTATGTAACCTACTGAGATTAGTTTTGGCTAATTTTACATCACAACACTACATATGAACAGTTAAAAATGTGACATAAAACACATTTACCTGAGATGTGAGACATAAGGTAGACACTGAAGGAAACTCATAACTTCACTCTCTTTACCCGGCCAGCCTGTCAGCTTCAGGTGTTTCTTCTCTGGTTGGAGTTTCAGCACTTCCAGGAGGATGGAGGTCTTTCTCTCTGAGAGGTTTATGGACCAGACTGCAGGAGTTGACTGGAAAACTGACTGTAATGATGGAAGGACACTCAGGCACGTTTTAGTGTCATAAGCATACAGGTCCATCAAGAAATCACACCATTTCTCTTTAAGAGAGACTCCTCTATATGTGCACACTGATGATAACAGCTCCAGTATCTTCTCTCCTGTCTGCTGTTCTCTTTCTGCTGCTGCACAGAACAGATTCCCAAAGAACCTGGTTTCTTCTGAAGGTTCTAATAACTGATAAATGACACTGAAATTAGAAGCACAAAGGTGATATCGTTGTTATAAAATGGAAATACCATTTTTGAATTGTATCATTTATATTATGAGAAAACAATCTGCATCAAGGCAGTCTTACAAAATATGAAGTTACACACAAGGAACCAGAAATATTTTCTTTAAAAGCAAGAAAAAAAACAAGAGCACACCTGAGCTGTGAGATATAAGGCAGACACTGAAGGAAACTCCTCAATTCATTCTCTTCATGTGAAAAGCCTGTCAGCTCCATTTGTTTCTTCTCTGGTTGGAGTTTCAGCACTTCCAGGAGGATGGAGGTCTTTCTCTCTGAGAGGTTTATGGACCAGACTGCAGGAGCTGACTGGAAAACTGACTGTAATGATGGAAGGACACTCAGGCCTGTTTTATTCTCATAGTCCTTTGCATGGGAGTACAGATCCAGCAGGAAATCACACCATTTCAAGTTAATAGGAAATCCTCTGTATCTGCACACTGATGATAACAGCTCCAGTATCTTCTCTCCTGTCTGTTGTTCTCTCTCTACTGCTGCACAGAACAGCTTTCCAAAGAACCTGGTTTCTTCTGAAGGTTCCGATAACTGAGAAATGATGCTGCAATCATAATCACAAAGATGACAATGTTGCTGCAGAAAATATTGAATTGAATTCATAAGAAAGAGTATCTACATTACAGTAGACTAGAGTAGAGAGTAGAAGAAAAGTGAGGCAGGTCCGGGGGGCAACAGTTTACCTGAGCTGTGAGATGTAAGGCAGACACTGAAGGAAACTCCTCACTTCACTCTCTTCATGTGAGCAGCCTGTCAGCTCCACTTTTTTCTTCTCTGGTTGGAGTTTCAGCACTTCCAGGAGGATGGAGGTCTTTCTCTCTGAGAGGTTTATGGACCAGACTGCAGGAGCTGACTGGAAAACTGACTGTAATGATGGAAGGACACTCAAGCCTGTTTTAGTCTCACAGTCCTTCACATGAGAGTACAGATCCAGCAGGAAATCACACCATATTTCATTAACTGTAAATCCTCTGTATGTGCACACTGATGATAACAGCTCCAGTATCTTCTCTCCTGTCTGCTGTTCTCGTTCTGCTGCTGCACAGAACAGATTCACTATGAATCTGATTGTCTCCAAATGTTGAGATGACAGAGGCACAAAACTGAAATCATTACAAGAGATATTTTTTTCAATTTGTGACTTCACTTGATCATTTCATTGAACTCTTTATTGTCTGTATCTGCATGCAGAAAGGCGCAAAATAAGTGAAAGAAACAGAAATAATAGATATGACCAGTATATACCTGAGCTGTGAGATATAAGGCAGACACTGAAGGAAACTCCTCACTTCACTCTCTTCATGTGAGCAGCCTGTCAGCTCCACTTGTTTCTTCTCTGGTTGAAGTTTCAGCACTTCCAGGAGGATGGAGGTCTTTCTCTCTGAGAGGTTTATGGACCAGACTGCAGGAGCTGACTGGAAAACTGACTGTAATGATGGAAGGACACTCAAGCCTGTTTTAGTCTCACAGTCCTTCACATGAGAGTACAGATCCAGCAGGAAATCACACCATATTTCATTAACTGTAAATCCTCTGTATGTGCACACTGATGATAACAGCTCCAGTATCTTCTCTCCTGTCTGCTGTTCTCGCTCTGCTGCTGCACAGAACAGATTCACAAAGAATCTGGTTTCTTCTGAGGGTCCTGATAATCCAGGCACAACACTGAAATAATAATAAAAATAATTTAAGGATTCTAGCAAGCAAAGTATAAATACTTCGCAATCTGGTATTTTAATTTACCCTGTAGGAGACAAAGGGTCTGTAAATTCTTCATACTTTACTCATATGTTGTAAAATATATACGATATTTTGGTATTTTAAGATATTTTATTATACCAAATTCTATTGGTTTATAATTACTTGTTTTTAAGATATTTTGGTCACAATGTTGATTTGCATTAATATGAATATGAATAAGCATATGTGAATTTCTTTTTACTCTACATTCATGTTTTTGTGTGATATTTACAGTTAATTACTGTTTTCCTACTTATTTAGTTTCTACATACTCTTGCTTTAATACACTTTAATCATGCACATAGTGGGCAGTTGGACTTCTGCACTGTGGAGTAGTGAAAGCTCTAACTGGCTGGGGAGTCAAACATTTTTCATACCATGTCTTGCAGTTTACAGTGTACACGCTGATACCTCTCCTTCAAATCAGAGAAATGATGCCAAAAAGCTCCTGAAAGAGCATTTTGGCAACCAATACCAGATTTTTGTGACACACAAATGGGCATCTTCTCCAAGGGCCAAACTTTACCAGTATTCTGATTGGAGTCCTAAAAAGATTTCACCATGAGCTTGTAGCTATCATGGCTGATGTGGAAGACATGTTCTACCAGATGAAGGTTCGCCTGAGAATGCAGATCTACTAAGCTTATTAAGGTGGCCGGATGGAGACCCTAAATGGATTTTGCAAAAGTGTTGTAGGCTAAAGGTTGGCTGGGATAACATCATTCTGGAACATCTTGCTAAGCAGTGGAATGAATGGATTAGGAATTTGGACTTGCTCCATGATATTACAGTTGAGTGATGTTTCAAACTAGCACATTTTACAGGCACTTGATTTGTTAAATGTGACAGGGTTTGGTTTGTGACTCAGCTGTGGGGAGGGGTTTGAGCAGCGGGTTTGGGGACAGCGTCAGGGGAGGCTGGCAGAAACAGTTGACACCTCTCACACCGATTATGCTTTTTACCTATTTTAGTAGCTGCTGGGGTCTGGAGGAGAGAATGAACTGGGAGCAGGGTGAGGAACTGAGAGAGCTGCACCAGTGAGAGTTGGAGTCTGTGGAGCAAGTGGCTCCAAGTTGTATACTAAATAAAAGAATCACTGAAAATGTGATGCAGAACTGTCCTCTTGTGTGTTTGTCGTACGGTAGATCAGTAACAGTGTGTTACAGTAGCGCCCAACTTGCAGGTACAACATGTCAAACCCACAGACCCCCCAGCGAGCTCAGGCGCTGGCCCAAACGATGACCACATGGCAGCAAGGCAGCAGCACCAAGTGGTAGTGCACTAGCATCAACTGGAAAAGCTGCAGGCCCAGGCTGAGCGGCAGACGTGGGTCCTGAAAAACCTGGTCACTCAGTCTGGGACGACTGCACAGCCTCTCCCTCTTGCTCCGGCGATGGTCCTGCACAGGATGGGGGAGGTGTTGGGGCAGTGTGTGGGGATGAGTTCATGACCTTTAGTGGTGTGTAGTGTCTGGACTGAATTCAGCAGTGAGGACACCCTAACCTCAGCCTTCAACCAAGTACTATAAATTGATGGTCACTTTGTGCACCTTGATAAGCACGGACCTACCCCCACTTTATACTGATTAAATATAGGCTATATCGAGTGAGTCGTGACGCTCGCACAGAAGAGGAACACAACCAGTTGTTAGTGCCTAAAAGCCACTGGGGAATTTCCAAAAGTTGATTCTGTTCATCTGGACGTAGCGTTTTGTGGGAGAAATGTTTCGTCACTCATCCAAGTGACTGCTTCAGTCTCAGCTGACTGCAGGTTTCCCCAACCTTATAAACAGTACATTTGCATAATGACTGAAACCAGCCCAGTGAAGGAACAATGGGCTGGGAGGTCAGTTCCTTAATCTTAATTATGCAAATTCTCATGACCATTGATCAACAGCCACTGACCAAAACCCACTGATCAAGGCCCACTGGTCAATGGCCATGAGTACCATTCACAGAGAGTTGGGGAATGGCTGCAATCACAGCATTATAAGATAGCGAAAGAAGGATGGACAACCACTGCCCAAGCGAAAACCTGTAGTGATTCCATACGTGTCAGGAGTATCGAAGCAGTTGAGACGCATTTTTTTCTAAACACCGGGTCTCTGTGGCTTTTAAACCCCAAAACACGCTGCGCCAAAAATTGTTCCACCCCAAGGATCGGGTCCCCCAACACAAACAGAGTAACATAGTGTACGCTGTTAAGTGCCAGGAGGATTGCCAGGATTTACACATCAGGGAACCCAAACAACCTCTGGCGAAGTGGATGGCACAACACAGAAGAGCTACCTCGTCAGGCCAGGACTCTGCAGTCTATTTACACCTACAGGCCAGTGGACACTCTTTCAATGATGAGGATGTACACATCCTGGACAGGAAGGAACGCTGGTTTGAGCGGAGAGTCAAGGAGGCTATTTACGTGAAAAGGGAAAGACCATCTCTGAATCGAGGAGGGGGCTTAAGGGTACATTGTTTCTCCCACCAAACGCTATGTCCAGATGAACAGAATCAACTTTTGGAGATTTACTTACCTCGATGATTGAGCATGCATCAAGACCACTGGGGAATTGTTTTCAACGCTGGTCATTACAACCCCATGTCAGGGTATATAGGATATAATAACACTTTAATGTCCTGATTTTATTGCCCGGGCATCCGGGTGGATGTGCACCCGGGCATCCGGGTGCACCGATGGTGCACATCCCACCTGGAGTGTCAGCCTATTAACCAGCGGGCCAATCCAAAAGCATCTTTGCACTCATTGTCATTAATGGAGGGCCCTTTTGAGCACATTGGCACGGACCTCATTGGACCATTTCACCAGATTGCATGCGGATATCCTGAAGTATTCAATTCAATTCAATTTTATTTATATAGCAATTAACAGGGAGCCAATGAAGGGAAGCCAAAACAGGAGAAATATGCTCTCTCTTTCTAGTCCCTGTCAGTACTCTTGCTCCAGCATTTTGGATTAACTGAAGGCTTTTCACACAGTTTTTAGGATATCCTGATAATAATGAATTACAGTAGTCCAGCCTGGAAGTAATAAATGCATGAACTAGTTTTTCAGCATCACTCTGAGACAGGATATTTCTAATTTTAGCGATGTTGCGCAAATGGAAGAAAGCAGTCCTACATATTTGTTTAATATGTGCATTGAAGGACATATCCTGGTCAAAAATGACTCCAAGGTTCCTCACAGTGTTACTGGAGGGCAAGGTAATGCCATCCAGAGTAAGAATCTGGTTAGATACCATATTTCTAAGATTTTCAGGGCCAAGTACAATAACCTCAGTTTTATCTGAATTAAGGAGCAGAAAGTTAGCGGCCATCCAGGTATTTATGTCTTTAAGACATTCCTGCAGTTTAACTAATTGGTGTGTGTTATCAGGCTTCATGGATAGATAGAGTTGGGTGTCATATGCATAGCAGTGAAAATGTATGCTGTCTTCTAATGATGCTGCCTAGGGGAAGCATGTATAATGAAACAGAATTGGTCCTAGCACTGAACCCTGTGGAACACCATAATTGATCTTAGTGTGTGAAGAGGACTCTCCATTTACATGAACAAATTGGAGTCTATTAGATAGATATGATACAAACCACTGCAGCGCAGTACCTGTAATACCTACAACGTGCTCTAAATGCGCTAATAGAATATTAAGGTCAATAGTATCGAACGCTGCACTGAGGTCTAGCAGGACAAGCACAGAGATGAGTCCACTGTCAGAGGCCATAAGAAGATCATTTGTAACCTTCACTAAAGCTGTTCCTGTGCTGTGATGAGCTCTGAAACCTGACTGAAACTCTTCAAATAAGCCATTCCTCTGCAGATGATCTGTTAGCTGTTTGACAACTACTCTTTCAAGGATTTTTGAAATGAGAGGAAGGTTGGAGATTGGCCTATAATTAGCTAAGACAGCTGGGTCTAGAGATGGCTTTTTAAGTAAAGGTTTAACTACAGCCACCTTGAAGGCCTGTGGTACATAGCCGATTATTAGAGATTGATCATATTTAAGATTGAAGAATTAATTAATGGCAGGACTTCTTTGAGCAGTTTTGTAGGAATGGGGTCTAAAAGACACGTTGATGGTTTGGAGGAAGTAATTATTGAAGTTAACTCAGAAAGATCAATTGGAGAAAAAAGAGTCTAACTTAACATCAATGGTACTAAAAGTAGCTGTAGACGATATTACATCTGTGGGATGATTATTGGGAATTTTTTCTCTAATGATTAAAATTTTATTTGTGAAGAAGTTCATGAAGTCATTACTAGTTAACGTTAAAGGGATGGTTGGCTCAATAGAGCTCTGACTTTTTGTCAGCCTGGCTACAGTGCTGAAGAGAAACCTGGGGTTGTTCTTATTTTCTTCAATCAGTGACGAATAGTAAAATGTTCTGGCTTTGCAGAGGGCTTTCTTATAAAGCAGCAAACTATTTCTCCAGGCTAAATGATGATCTTCTAAATTTGTGACACGCCATTTCCTCTCCAGCTTACGAGTCATCTGCTTTAGGCTACGTGTTTGAGAATTATACCACGGAGTCAGGTACTTCTGATTTGAGACCTTAGTTTTCACAGGAGCTACAGTATCCAGAGTCGTACGTAGTGAGGAGGTAAAATTATTAACAAGATAATCGACCTCTGTTGGAGTAGCGTTCAGATAGCTGCTCTGCTCTATGTTGGTACAGGCCATTGAAGATGATAACAGTGGGTGGATTATATTCTTAAACTTAGTTACAGCTCTTTCAGAAAGACATCTACTGTGATAAAGTCTACTCTCCACTGCTGTGTAATCAATTATTGTAACTGTAAATGTTATCAGGAAATGATCATACAGGAGAGGGTTTTCAGGAAACACTGTTAAATGTTCAGTTTCTATTCCATATGTTAAAACAAGATCTAGAGTGTGATTAAAGTGGTGGGTGGGTTCTTTTACATTTTGAGAGAAGCCAATTGAGTCTAATAACAGGTTAAATGCGATGTTGAGGCTGTCATTTTTAGCATCTACATGGATGTTAAAATCACCCACAATAATTATTTTATCTGAGCTGAGCACTAAATCAGATAAAAAGTCTGAGAAATCAGAGAGAAACTCTGTGTAAGGCCCAGGTGGACGATATATGATAACAAGTAAGACTGGTTTCTGAGTTTTACAGCTGGGGTGGACGAGGCTAAGCATCAGGCTTTCAAATGAATTAAAAGTCTGTCTTGGTCTTTCGTTGATTAATAGGCTGGTGTGAAAAATTGCTGCCACACCGCCCCCTCGGCCTGTGCTTCGAGATTTCTGGTAGTTAGAATGACTCGGGGGTGTTGATTCATTTAAACTAACATAATCATCCTGCTGCAACCAGGTTTCTGTAAGGCAGAGTAAATCGATTTGCTGATCAATTATTAAGTCATGTACTAACAGAGACTTGGAGGAGAGAGACCTAATATTTAATAATCCACATTTCACTGTTTTACTCTTTGGTTCAGATGTGGATACTGTATTGTTCTTTCTTTGTGATTTTTTATGTTTAAGTTGTTTATTGCTGGTTTTTAGTTTGTTTTTTGTCAGTTTGGGAGCTGACACAGTCTCAATGGAGATGGGGTTTTTTTTGGGGGGGGGGGGGGTAACAGGAGGAGAGAAGCTGCAGAGAGGTGTGTGAGACTGCGACTCTGCTTCCTGGTCCCAAAGTAGTGCTGCTGGGCAGCATTTCTGCAAAGAGTGTGGTGCAGGCACCGTTTCAGGTCATCTCCTGAGTCAGTATCCCAAAGGAGATACTGACTGACCAAGGCATTTGTTTCACACAATAAAGGAGCTGTACGAATTATTGGGTATTTAATCTGTTCAGACCAGCATGTACCACCCTCAGACTGATGGGCAGGTGGAGCAGCTGAATCAGACTTTAAAGTCCATGATTCATACGTTTGTTCACGAGGAAGAACACAATTGAGATCGCTGGTTAGATCCTCTGTTGTTTGCAGTGTGGGAGGTGCCCCAAGCCTCCACAGGATTTTCTCCCTCTGAGTTACTGTTTGGCAGCAAGCCACAGGGGGTGCTGGACCTAATTATTGAATACTGGGAGGAAGATCCAAGCAAAGAACAAAACTGCACATGTTGGGGAGGTTATCGCAGGAAAATCTACTCCAGGCCCAGCAACATCAGCAGGGCCTGTACAACAGAGGAGCTAAAGTCAGGCAATTTTCACCAGGCGATAAAGTGCTGGTATTACTCCCTTCTTCCAACTCAAAATTACTCACTAAGTGGCAAGGACCGTTTGTAGTCACACGGGAGTGGGGGACTACAATTATGAAATGGTACAATTAGACAGGGGTGGAGTCACACAAATATATCACCTCAACCCCCTAAAAGCATGGAGTGAGGCTATAACCACTTCTCTGGTGAGCCTTGTGAAGGAGAGAGATAAGTTGGGGTCAGAGGTGCCAAATTCCACCATTCCTTCCTCCCTCTATTGTTATAATCATCTCACACAGGCCCAGAAAGGGGATGTTGCTGCAATGAAACAACTTTTGTAGATGTTTTCTCCCCCCTGCCCAGCCATACCAATCTAATAGAACACCATGTTGAAACACTGCCAGGCGTGATGGTGTGTTCACGGCCATATAGGCTGTCTGAACATAAAAGGTGAGTTGTTAAGAGGGAATTGGGTGAAATGCTAAAGCTGGGAGTAATAGCAGAGTAACACAGTGTTTGGTGTAGTTCTTGTGGTGAAGAAAGATGGGTCTATACAGTTCTGTGTCAACTATTACAAGGTAAATAAAGTGTCAGAGTTTGATGCTTGTCCCATGGCCCAGGTCAAAAAGCTCCTATACCAGTTAGGCACTTTCCTCTCTTTTTTCACAACACTGGATTTAAGGGCTTCTGGTAGATCCCCTTGTCCAAGAAAAAAAAAGGCCTTCTCCACTCTGTATGATTTGTACCTATTTGTAACACTTCCATTTAGCTCATGCTCCACTACAGTGGCTCCATTGCATGAAGGATGCCAATGCCTAAATCACCCATTGGTATCTGGCTTTACAGCCTGGCAAGGCTCCCTGGCCTAAGTTGGGTGATGGGGGTTTGTGGCGTGTGGTTTATGACTCAGCTGCAGGGGAGGGTGTGGAGCAGTGGGTTCATGAGACAGCATCAGGGGAGCCTGGCAGAAACAGCTGATGATTATGCTTTTGCCCTTTTTTAATAGCTGCAGAAGTCTGGAGGAGAGGATGAACTGAGAGAAGAGTCAGCAGCTGAAAGAGCTGCACAAGTGGGAGCTGGAGTCTGTGGAGCGAATGGCTCCAAGTTGTGAACTGAATAAAAGAATCACTGAAATGTGATGCAGAACTGGCCCTTGTGTGCAGTGTTCTACAGACTGAATACCTATGCTGTTCACTTTGATCACTGTGGTCAGATTGTTGATAATTTTTTATAAGCCTAGAGAATAATTAGGGACCAGGAAAGTGAGAGACAGAGAGTTTTCTCAAACTTTATCATGTATATTTTGGTAATAATTTGGTTTCGAATTACAATGGTCTCTCGCTATAACGTGGTTTTATTCATTTATTTATTTATTTATTTGTTGTACAACGCATTGTGTTCGGCGTCCTGACTGGCGGTAGACCATTGTCAATAAATCTCGTGCCGTGTCTCCTGTACAGCACAGAACGCGTTCAGCTTGTGAGATTTGCATAAATCTTCAATCGCTAGCAGTGTGACTCTGTACTTTATTCCCATGTTCTGGACCTGAACAGGGTTTGATCTTTGGTTTCATTCTATAATACTGGACTTATTTTTCTACGAAGGTTTGAACTTTGCAACTGTTTAAACAAGAGAGAAAAGTGTGAAAATGTTCATGCCTGTCTGAGAAAAGTGTATAAAGTGTGTAGTGAGGGGCTTTACAGCCTTAAAACATCTATAATAATTGCAAAAAATAAAGCTGACTACTTAGCGGATTTCACCTATCGGGGGTTATTTTTAGAACATAACTCCCGTGATGAACGAGGGACCACTGTACTATGGATATGGATGACCATAAGACAATGGGTGGTTTCATAGTATTTTAAAGTCATGCTTCAGTGTAATATTTATAATTAATCACTGTTCCTACTAATTCAGTTACTACATGTGTTTGATTTAATAAACAATAATCATGCAATTTCACCACTTGAAATCAGAAACCACCAATAGGATCACAGTTTACCTGAGCTGTGAGATATAAGGCAGACACTGCAGGAAACTCCTCACTTCACTCTCTTCATGTGAGCAGCCTGTCAGCACAACTTGTTTCTTCTCTGGTTGGAGTTTCAGCACTTCCAGGAGGATGGAGGTCTTTCTCTCTGAGAGGTTTATGAACCAGACTGGTGGAGTTGACTGGAAAACTGACTTTAATGATGGAAGGACACTCAAGCCTGTTTTAGTCCTATAATAGTAAAGGTCTATGAGGAAGTCACACCATGTCTCCCTCAGAGGAAAGTTTTTATATCTGCACACTGATGATAACAGCTCCAGTATCTTCTCTCCTGTCTGCTCTTGCCTCTCTGCTGCTGCACAGAACAGATTCCCAAAGAACCTAATTTCTTCTGAAGGTTTTGATAAAAGTGTCACAAAACTGAAATTGGGAAGATGTAAAATATGTTATTGTTTTTCATTATGACCTTCCAGGTAAACTATGCAAGAAATGTCCTATAATACTTCATTTGCTAACAGAAACACTGAAATGCATCAAGAAGTTTCTGATGAAAACATAAATGAAATGAAAAAGATGAGTACTTACCTGAGCTGTGAGATATAAGGCAGACACTGAAGCAGTTTCCTAACTTCACTCTCTTCATGTGAGCAGCCAGTCAGATGCAAATGCTTCTTCTCTGGTTGGAGTTTCAGCACTTCCAGGAGGATGGAGGTCTTTCTCTCTGAGAGGTTTATAGACCAGACTGCAGGAGCTGACTGGAAAACTGACTGTAGCGATGGAAGGACACTCAAGCCTGTTTTAGTCTCATAAGAGTACAGGTCCATCAGGAAATCACACCATTTCTGTCTAAGAATGAATGTTTGATATGTGCACACTGATGCTAACAGCTCCAGTATCTTCTCTCCTGTCTGCTGTTCTCTCTTTGCTGCTGCACAGAACAGATTTCTGAAGAACCTGGTTTCTTCTGAAGGTTCTGATGTCTGAGTGACAAAGCTGAAACCATCACAATAGATTTGTAAAATATATTTGACGTCACTAATTGTTTCTTTAAACTCTGTAATCTTTGAATCTACATACAGAAAGACTTAAAATAAGCGAGAGAAAGAAAAATAGTAATTATGACCAGTATTTACCTGAGCTGTGAGATATAAGGCAGACACTGCAGGAAACTCCTCACTTCACTCTCTTCATGTGAGCAGCCTGTCAGCTCCACTTGTTTCTTCTCTGGTTGGAGTTTCAGCACTTCCAGGAGGATGGAGGTCTTTCTCTCTGAGAGGTTTATGGACCAGACTGCAGGAGCTGACTGGAAAACTGACTGTAATGATGGAAGGACACTCATGACTGTTTTAGTGTCATAAGTGTACAGGTCCATCAAGAAATCACACCATTTCTCTTTAAGATGGAATCCTCTGTATGTGCACACTGATGATAACAGCTCCATCATCTTCTCTCCTGTCTGCTGTTCTCTCTCTGCTGCTGCACAGAACAGATTCCCAAAGAACCTGATTTCATCTGAAGTGTCTAAAGATTGTGGACTGACACTGAAATAATGTGAATTGGAGAAAAAACAAACAAACAAGTAAACTGCACACCCTTTTGTTCAAAATCAATATTTTTCAGTAAAAGAATAAAAATGTCATAGTCTGAAGAAAAACATCTATTTACATACACAAAAATTTGATAGACACTTAAGGTATTTTCCGCACTATAAGGCGCACTTAAAATCCTTTAATTTTCTCAAAAATCAACAGTGTGCCTTATGTATGAATTCTGGTTGTGCTTACTGATCTCAAACTGATTTTATGTGGTACATGGCACTCAAAAATCTGTCAAAAAATGTTTTAGTACGACTTTGCTAAGCTACGAAGCCGCACCGCTTGATGGATTGTTGGAGCATTACGGCTACCGTAGTCAGGAGCCTCGTGGAGTAATCTGGGTCCAAAACTCCGTCCGCTTCAGGTCCCAAAGTCAAACGAACACTGCAGCATCACTGAGAGTTAAAAACTGTCTAAATTTTTTCATATTTAATAAAATGATCAGCATTGCTTCTTTACCAGGTGTAACAATTAAGTTTAACATCCAGGCATCCATGAAAACAGAATTTATTAAAATTTAACGGAGTTAGAAGTTAGCAGGAAGTAAGTTCGCTAGCTTCCACCTAAACATGATATACCATGTTCTGACTCAGAGATTTCTGAAAAAATTAAAATGTACAGCTCAACATAAATGAAGACAGAAAACTAAACAGCAGTGACGTTTGTAGGGTTGCTGAAGTTGGGTTAGCTGGTATATAAAGATGTGCTACGTGATCGCTAGCGACACAGCTATGTTAGCATAACATAGACACAGTGAAGCTGGAGGATGAACGTCAACTTTTTTCCACTCAACAAAAGTTAAGGCGAGGATTCCCGATGGTTATGGACAAATGCAATCGCAACGCAGGATGCTGTAAATGGACCAAACTTCAGTCAGGAGAACAACTGAGATAATCCATCCACAATACAAGATATACTGCAACAACAAGGGAATAGAGCAGCTGTGAGAGGATTCAACATTAATGAATCAATGGTACGGAAGTGGAGGAAGCAAGAAGAATGAGTTAAGTTTGACTAATCTGACTGTTTTGTTTTGCTTAATGTAACTTATAATCCGGTGCACCTTATGGTCCGAAAAATACGGTACTAATGAAAACAGATCCTTAAAATATTTACCTGAGCTGTGAGATATAAGGCAGACACTGCAGGAAACTCCTCACTTCACTCTCTTCATGTGAGCAGCCTGTCAGCTCCACTTGTTTCTTCTCTGGTTGGAGTTTCAGCACTTCCAGGAGGATGGAGGTCTTTCTCTCTGAGAGGTTTATGAACCAGACTGCAGGAGCTGACTGGAAAACTGACTGTAATGATGGAAGGACACTCAAGCCTGTTTTAGTCTTGAAAGAGTACAGGTCCATTAGGAAATCACACCATTTCTCTCTAAGAGGAAATCCTCTGTATGTGCACACTGATGATAACAGCTCCATCATCTTCTCTCCTGTCTGCTGTTCTCGCTCTGCTGCTGCACAGAACAGATTCACAAAGAACCTGATTTCTTCCAGAGTTTCTGATAACTGAGGAACGACACTGAAATAATGTGGATTCAAAAAAGAGGCAAGTTAGTGATAGTACTGTGATCAAAATCTTTATCTTTCAGCAAAGTGTAGCTAAATTTTAGATTTTAATATGTGTGAAGACAAAATATATATATATATATAACGATGATGAACAAATAATGTTATTCAAAACAGCTATTCAGCATATTTACCTGAGCTGTGAGATATAAGGCAGACACTGAAGGAAACTCCTTACTTCACTCTCTTCATGTGAGCAGCCTGTCAGCTTCACTTGTTTCTTCTCTGGTTGGAGTTTCAGCACTTCCAGGAGGATGGAGGTCTTTCTCTCTGAGAGGTTTATGGACCAGACTGCAGGAGCTGACAGGAAAAATGGCCTCAAACCCTGAAAGTCACCTAAAAACTCTTTGCTCTTCACATATTGAAACAAATCAAGAAAGATGTTGTCTACATCTGTTTTAACAGGAAACAATGGAAGGAGCATCTTCACTACATTGTAGAAATTTGGTCCATCATGAAGTGCTGCTTTCAGGCATAAATCCATGAACAGCCTCTTCTGCTCCCTCTCCAGTGTCCCATGGTATTTCTCCTGGCTCCATGACTCTGGACCTCTGAAGCTGAATAACAGAGAATTTCAGATGATCAAACACATTTCTAGTGCATGTTCTATGAAATTGATTAAAATCTTATCTTATTAAAAACCAAGCATCATCCTGTACAGCAGGAAAACAAACATGCTGTATTATATGAAGAGCAATTTCAGCAAAAGTTTAGGGTTTTTTTTTCATGACGAATCCCTGTGAATGGACAACAGAAAAATGAGAAACTGACAAACTAGAAGTTAAAAGTTAGAGAGAACAATGGGCCCACTCTGAGACCTGATAGATTCTCTGAAGTTTATCTATTATCATAATCAACAAATTGTCCTCTGCTTTATCCAGCAAAATACAAGATTTTCATTTGAATATCAACAGACTAGATACAATTATTCAGACTGTTTATCAAACAGGAGCCAAAGCTACATACCTAAGTGAGCTGATGAACAGCAAAGCCTCTAACAGAGACTCACACAGACTCTGACAGGCAGAGGTTTCTCTGTCCCAGTACAGGCAGACATTAACCTTGGTAGGCATCCTTTGGATGATTTCCACAGCTCTTTCAAACAGATGTTTTTCACCATCAACTGGAAGGTGTAACTGATTTCCATCAAGACTGAGTAGGCTTACAAAGTCCATCTGCTCTTCACTGACAAGGAAAATCTCCCACATTTGTCGAGGGAGAGGGTCACACCTATAATTTAAAAGAGGTCATTACATCATTTTATGAACCCAATTTCAAAAAATTCTCAAACACACATTTTATTCAGAATATACAATTGGAAGCACATGTAATCTTTAAACAGAGAAAATGTACCATTAAAAAACAAACAAAACATTAAAAAAAACAATAACATTGGCCCACTTTAAATTTGATAGCAGCAATATGTCTCAAAAAAATTTGGAGATGTTAACAAGATAACAAAGGCCTGGGAAAGTAAGTGGTCCTCGATATCATCATTGATGGTACATAATATCATCAAAAGATTCTAAGAATCTGAAGAAATCTCTGTAAGCAGCTGACATGGCCAAAAATCGGTATCTGATGCCTGTGATCTTCAAGCCCTCAGGCTACAAAGCATTAACAGACATTATTCGGTAATGAAAGTCACTGCATGACTCAGGAACACTTCCAGAAATCCCTGTCTGTGGTCACAGTTTGCTTTGTCTTCTTGGGAAAAAAGCTCATTTAAAATGGACTGAGACAAAGTGGAAAACCTTTCCATGGTCAGATGAATCCAAAATTCTTTTAGGAGAACATGGACACCAAACATGGACACCAAAGAGGAGAGGGACCATCTGGGTTGTTATCAGTGCTCAGTTCAAAACCCTGGATCTGTGATGATATGGGGCTGTATTAATGCCTATCGATTTGGCAGATCTCTAAAGGCACAGTGCTATAAGGTATATAAATGTTTTAGGGCCAACTAAACTGACCTGCCTGCAGTACATTCGGCGCATCATACAACCACAAATTTGACAAGAGCCAAGACTTGAACAGTTAGAATCCTATTTCAGACAATAATGGGACAACATTCCTCTCTTCATTTCCCAGATGTTTATTGACTTGCTAAAAGAAGAGGGGACGCTACACAGTGGTAAACATGGACTTGTCTCAACTTTCTGAAGATGTGTTGCTGTCATCATTTTAATTCTTTTGCGGTACATTTTCTCAGTTTAAAAAATTCAATGTGTTTTCTATTGTTCCACTGTAAATAAAATCTGTGTTTATGGACTTTTCAAATCATTGAATTATATTTTTATTTACATTGTACAGTGTCTCTGCTTTTGTGGAACTGGGGATGTAAAACTTAGTAAAAAGAGTCAACTATTGTTGTCATTATGTATTGTATCTTCATTGCAATGTGACAGTAAAAACACAGTCCATACCACTCAACATTTTCAAGGCATCCGAACAGCTGTCTCATTCCTTGTTCTGATATAATCACGTCCTCGAGGTTCATCAATATTTTTCTTTCCTTTGACTGAGTGACCACATAGGCCACAGCACAGCAAGGGTAAGGATCCAGACTCTCTCCACTGAGGTCAAGATGGTAGTCCAGTTTGTCCAGAAGGTAGATGCATGCTTCAGGACTCTGGGACTCATACAAGCACTGGCATAAGAACAGTATGTCCTCAGTATCAGCCTCTTCTTGCTCACACAGATGAGGAAGAAATGTGTTAATCAGCTCCTTGAAGAACCAGTTAGATGTATTCTTCAGGTCTTTATCTGGAATCAGATGCTTCATCAAACTTGGGCTCTTCTCATTCAACAGTCGACACATGAAGGGGATCAGATGTTTCATGTGTTTCTTCTCCTCTGTGAGGCACTGCTGATAAACATCTCTGATTTTATCAGGATTCTTCAGGAGCCACAGTGCTGCAAAAAACTCCTGCACTGTGTAATGGAGAAATGCATATGTGGTTATCGTTTCAGTCACAGCCTCCTTAATGAGAAGTGGTTTCAGGAAGGAGAGGACACAGCTATCTTCACAGGGCAGGTCTGTCAGGTTCACGGTTTTTCTTTCAGCTGAAAGAAAAGCAACTTCAGCCAAAGACAGAATTTCTTCTCTCTTGGTTTTGATGAAGGAATTTAGATCTTTCTTCTTTGTTTTGCTGTTTATCTGAAGGAAAAAACGAACAATATTGATGTATATCTCAGTTATTGTACATGGCTGTGGAGCATCTTTTGATGAAAAGCAAGCAGCCACCATCAGTGCATACATGGGGACATGACAAAGAGTTATCAGTTCCAAGTTACTCAAAACCTTCGTCTGATCTTCACCAAGTGTTGCAGATAAGTATGTTTTTATAGTCTGCTCACTAAAGCCTTTCACCTCCACTCTGTCAAAGTTCCCAGAAAACAAGTCTTCATCCTCATCATCTGCTCTGCATGTTATGATGATCTTTGCAAGAGGCAGTAGGTCTTTCTTAAGAAGTTTCTCCACCACTGATGAGCAGAGATCAGTGAGTCCATCAAAAATGATTGTGACGTTATCAGAGTGTCTCAGTATGTCTTGTAAGACCTCATCTTTGCCTTCATCTGGTTCACAAAACACACCAAAAAGAAGTTCCTCCAAGCTTTTGGCATTCCTGATGTGGGATGTTTCCCTCATGTCAAAGTAAAACATGTAATCAAGCTCTTTGCTTTCTCTTTCTGCCCAGAGTCTCAACATTTCATGAGTCAATGTTGTCTTTCCAATTCCAGGCTTTCCAACCAAGAGTATGTTTTTATCCGTTTCCAGCAGCTCAGTCGGGGAAATGTCTGGTTTCTCCTCAGGGATGTATTTCCTCAGCTTTTTAGGGCGACTCATATTGCTTTTCTTTTTCTTCAATTTCTTTATTTTACATGGGGAAACACTCTCCTCTGTGTCTAATACAAGTGAGGTGTATGACAGATCAGGCTTCTTGTTTCCTCCAAACAGAGTTTTACTTGTCAGCCAAAACTCATTTGATATCTTTTTTACTTTCGACTTTAACTTTTCCTGATATCTGTGGCACGGCCTTGGTCCTAAAAAAACAACCCCAAAAAAGGATGAAAACAAATTTATCATCAATTAAATGCAGGTTTGTTTGTTTTAGAAAATAAAAAAAAATATCTGTGCTGAAAGTACATTTTATATAATCAGTATTTCAAAGATACCAAATTAAATAATGTGTAAAACAGGAGTCTCAAACTCCAGTCCTTGAGGGCTGGTGTCCTGAAACTTTTCCATGTGTTCCTGTTGCAACACACGTGAATACAATTATCAGGTCATTAGCAAGACTCTATAGAACTTGACTGAATGCTGAGGTGGCAATTCAGCCATTTGATTCATGTTACAGCAGCTCATGAGTGAATGAACATGATGCAAGTACTTTTAGAAGTACATTATTCAAAACACTTACATTGACTTAAATTTCCTTGAGTAGTAGGGTTAACAGTTGCCACTTCAGCATGCAGTCAAGTTCTATACTTTTGCTAATGACCTACTAATTTTATTCAGGATGTGCTGCAAGAGGGACACATGGAAAGGTTTCAGGACTCCAGCTCTCGAGGACTGGAGCTTAAGACCCCTGGTGTAAAATTTTCAAACAGAATTTTCCTGATTTACCTTGTAAGTAGTTTACATCCACGTGTGTGTCCTTGAAAGAAAAGCAGCTGATCCAGTGGTGTAGGTCAAACTTCTTGGACTCAGTAGGAGCTTCACTGCTCTTCTCAGGAAGAAGAGGGGGTCTCTCTAAAGTCCTTTTCCTTGTCATATCAATAATCTTCAGTAACACATAGCAGGCTGCTTCTCCTTTTTTTGTGACTGAGTCCAGTATTTTTCTGGTTTTATCATAGCCGTCCCTCTCTGCCTGTATTTTGCTCACTTCTTCATCACACAGAACTCCTTGCTGATACAAGTTCTCCAGAATCACAGAGAGATTCCTTAATTCTCTCACGAGGTGGAGTCTGGCATTCTTGACATAATCTTTGGCAGACTGTGATGTACTAGCCATGTTTCCATCTGTATGCACAATAACCCAACTTCACTGATCTGGGAAAATGCTAGCACAGTAAAAAAAAAAAAAAAAAAATACATTTTTTATTACATTCATGATATATCAGCTTTGATGTGAAAATTACACTGAAAAATATAACAATTAAACTGCTTAAAAATGACTGATGGCGTTTCTCAAAAATATCAAGAATGCTAATGTACTGGTTCTTGGTTTTACATGCAGTGTTTATGAGTTTTCTGTTCAATCCTCATTGGCTCGTTGTTTTTATTCTTTTCCTCATCTTAATGAGTTTATCTTCTATTGCTGTGTATTGGCTTTGTATTGTTTTTGTTATTCATGCCCTCAGTATTTTATTTACAGATAATGTTAGTTCCCTTATGTATACCCATGTCAAGTCCTTGTCTGGCTGGTAGATGTTTTAGCATTATGTTACCACCTGTTTTATTTTGTCTTCTGCCAAAGACTTAACTGACTTTGTTGCTTGTGCTTTGTAGTTAGTTTTGTTTCCTTTGTCTTGTCCACTAAGATTAGTTTTGTTGTTTGTTTTCCCCACTTTTTCCCCCTTGCCTCATTACCTCAGTGTACTTGAAGCCTCAGTTTACCTAAGTTCCCTGTCATGTTTGGTCACCATTTGTTTCCTTAATGTCTGCCTGTGAGTTTTCTTTCGAGACTCTGCTTTCTGCCACTTATTGGACTCCTAATGCTGGAATTTTTATTTTAGTTTTTTTTCATTACTTAACTCAGTCTCAATAGTCAACATTTGGGTCTACATCAGCACACATCATCCACACACATCATGACAGAATGACATGAACAGAAAAAGTACCCAGAAGACATGTAAAAAATATATAATCAGCTGTAGGTAGCTCTTTTGTTTTTGGAAAGGGCTTTATAATTGATATAATGGCTCAATCCAGAGCCTTCTTCAAAGGGACCACAAGGCCATGAGAGACACTAGAAGGTGTGGACCTGGGGGACACCATGCCTCCTAGGCACCAGGTCCAAATCGTAATTTCTCACCTGTTATTAGGGTGGGTGGGTTTAGCATGCAGCTAGCCACCCACCTGCCACAGAGATTGCTAAGTGCCTGCCTAAGCCCAATTCCCCTGCTGTGCCTTCTGAAAGTGGAAGCCTGGACCTCTGGAATGCTGCTCAGCGTCACAGCAGCAGCAGTGACAACAGCCCCAAGTCAGTTCCTCACCTCGGTGCACAGCTGCTTCTATGCCTGGGCCAGCCAACGCTAGCAGCCCCAGCCAGAGACTGAACTGAACCTGAGCTGAGGTTGAACACAATCAGGCTCCAGCCTCCAGAGTAACCCAAGTATCCTGTGCAGCCAGGACCAGTGCGCGTCATACTGGCTTCGACACCGTCCGGATTAACAAGGTCTCCATCAGGTGTTGAGGAAATAGGACAAACTGATGAGAAGTGGGCTACTAGCACAATAAGTCATAAGTAGGCAAGAGATGAGAACAGGATGTTATTGGAATGCTACTATGCAAGTAACCCCAGTGGAAGGGGTTACATGAAAAGGATCTAGACTGAGAGCGAAACAACTAGCAGCTTAGTATTCCAACATTCGGAAGAATGAATTGCTGCCACAGCTGAACATCGATGACAGCAAGGCAAGGGGGAGCCACAACACAGGCCAAAGGGGAAGTCATCACCATCACCCCCACCTGAGATTGGGTACCGAGCCCCAATTACAATGGAAGAAGGAGCATCGAGTGCTAGAGGAGCTGACTGTCATGGTCTGGATGAGTCTGAGTAACTTTCTGGGTGGAGCCCTTGTTGCTCCTCCCCTCTCTTCACCTGCGAGCAATTACTCCGGCAGTATTTATGATCAGTGCACACAATGAGTCTTCACCAGATTGTCTTCTAGCCTCTGTTAGTTCACAGCCTCATGTTCTTTCATACTTCTCAGTGCATATTGCTTACCTCTCTCTTTCTGTCTCCTAGTCGGCACCTGGACTTATCATCTAAACCCTGCCATAGTGGTCGGCTGCTGCTGGTAAACCCTCTCATGCAAACTGCAAGAAAATCATCTGCCTGCCTCCCTGTGCACCCGCATAGCACTCAGTACTCACCTGGACTTTGCCTCACCTCCTCCTCCAGCTTATCTCCACCCGCGAACACCCAAGACATCTCAGTTTATCAAACTTTGCGAGCAGAACTTAATTGACAGGGATTTTTTTGTAACGTTCTGTCTTTGTAATCTTGATGACATCCTGATTTTCTCTAAGAATCTCGAGGAACACAGAGAGCATGTCCGGGCAGTGCTCCAGCGGTTGGTGGAGAACAAATTATTCGTCAAAGATGAGAAATGTAAATTCCACTCTCCCTCAGTGTGTTTCCTTGGTTACATCCTTGCAGGTGGGCAGGTGAAGACTGACCCAGCTAGGGTTAAAGCAGTCGTAGAGTGGCCCGTTCCAACATCGCGAAAACTCTTACAATGTTTTCTGGGCTTTGCTAATTTCTATCGCCGCTTTTTAAGGAATTACAGTCAAATAGCTGCTCCCCTTACATTTTCTAAACTTCCCTTCATTTGGAGTCAGGAGGCTGATGCTGCCTTCTCTAAGCTGAAAGAACTGTTCACATCTGTGCCAGTGTTAATCCACCCCGATCTCAGTAAACAGTTCGTTGTTGAGGTGGATGCATCTGATGTCAGGGTTGGGGCGGTGTTGTCCCAGCTCTCTGGCCCAGCCGGAAAGCTTCAACCCTGTGCCTTTTTTCCCCGTCGCCTCTCCCCAGTGGAGAGAAATTATGACGTTGGGGATAGGGAGTTGCTTGCGGTTAAACTGGCGCTAGAGGAGTGGCGGCATTTTCTTGAGGGGGCAGAATATACCTTCATCGTTTGGACTGACCACAAGAACCCAACTTATCTCCGCACTGCTAAAAGACTTAACTCACACCAAGCCTGCTGGTCTTTGTTTTTCAATCAATTTAAATTTTCTATTTCCTATCGACCAGGATCCCACAACATCAAACCGGATGCTCTGTCCCGCCAGTTTGACCTGGCGAATGATCCACCTCATGCTCCCACCATCTTACCAGAAGGAGTTAGAATCGGCTCCATCACCTGGGAGGTGAGGGGGATATCCGCTGCGCACTGGAGACGGAACCGGACCCTGGCACAGGTCCTCGGAACCGGTGCTTCGTTCCAGCGGCTGCGTGGTCTAAGGTGATTGATTAGGTTCACAAAGGCAGATTTGCTTGTCATCCAGGAGGCGGGAGAACCAGCTCTCTCATTAAAAGGTATTTCTGGTGGGAGACCATAGATAAAGATGCTAAGGAGTATGTAGCCGCGTGCTCTATCTGCGCCCATAATAAATCAAACCCACACCGCCCAGCCGGATTCTTGCAACCCCTCTCGATACCTCATTGCCCCTGGTCACACATCTCCTTGGATTTTGTCACTGGTCTCCCCACGTTGTCAGGTAAAACCACTATATTCACAGTAAAAGACAGATTCTCCAAACCTGCACACTTCATCGCATTGGACAAACTTCCCCCCGCCACGGAGACAGCCAGGGTCTTAACAGAAAATGTTTTTAGACTTCATGGAATACCTACTGAGATTGTGTCTGACGGGGGCCCCCAGTTCACGTCACAGGTGCGGAAAACGTTTTGTACAGCTCTTGGAGGAAAACCTTGTTTAAGTTCAGGTTATTACCCACAAACAAATGGACAAACTGAGAGGTTCAACCACGAACTGGAAGCCACCCTGTGCTGCATCATTGCCTCTAATCCAGCTTCATGGTCCTCAGTTCTACCCTGGGCAGAATATGCCCATAATGTTCTCACATCTTCTGCTACAGGTTTATCACCCTTTGAGGCTTTCATTGGCTATCAGCCTCCTCTCATCCCAGAGTTGGAAATGGAACTCAAGGTTCCCTCCGTCCAGCACCATCTCCAGGGCTGCCAGCGGGCGTGGAGAGTGACCCACTGGGCTTTGTGTCGATTGGTGGCACGCCAGCGTCAGTATCCAGACCGTCGTCGTAGAGCTGCCCCTGCTTACACCTGTGGACAGAACGTGTGGCTGTCCGCTAAAGACATTCCCCTCAGGACGGAGTCACGCAAGCTATCTCCACGCTTCATCGGACCCTTTGAGGTGGAGCAGGTCATCAATCCATCGGCGATCAAGCTGAAGTTGCCCACGTCGTTGAGGATCCACCCAACCTTTCATGTTTCCCAGGTCATTCCAGTGAGTCTGTTATGACCATTCTGATTGTCCTCTCCTTTGTTTCAGTGCCCTTGGTCTGCTATAGTTTCCATCTGCCCCGTTCCAGCCCTCAGCAGTACTTGTGACCTGAAACAGTTTATGTTCTAGCTCAGGGGTCAGCAACCTTTAACACCCAAAGAGGCATTTGGACCCGGTTTCCATGCAAAAGAAAACACTGGCAAATACTTTTTGACATCTAAAATGAAGATAACACTGTATATATTGTTTTTTACCTTTATGCTTTTTGTGAAAAACTAAGGTGTGCTACACATAAAATAACATTTTATTTATGTAATTAACACATTTTGAACTCTTAAAGAAATATAACAAAAGGAAAGACACCCAGCTGAACTAAAATGATCCATGTAGCAAACAAAAACTGTTGTCAGCCGCCACCCTTATATTGTCTTTGGGCTTTTGGAGCCTTGACCTGACTTTTAAAAAATAATTGGAAAAAAAGCACTATGCTGCTAAAAGATGAAAAATAGATATTTGCAAAATTCTGCCTAAATATGTATTTTACCTGGTTAATGTGTGTGGCGGGGCGTGGTCTGCAGCACCGCTGCAGGGGAGGCGGAGGCACCTGAGCGGCACCCGCAATCACGCCTCGCCGCCTTAACGTCTGTGCTATCTATGCTGTTGTGTTGGTATGTGTCAGGCTGTGAGCTGCAAAGCTACAGCCGGCTGTATGCGTACAGCAACCGTGTGTGAAAAGCGTGTTCATGCAAACATTGTCGGGTCTGCCGTAATACAATGGGACTTCTGCTCCTGAACCTCTGCGCACAGCGTCTGCAAATCAGGGCTGTACGAAGTCACTTTCATCTTTACGCAGGACTGTAAGCTGTCATCTGTGAGGCGTGAGCGGTGCTTGTTTTTAACATAGTTCTGAACAATATGAATATTTGTGATGTGTGGAGAACTTTAAATCCATCAGGCAGAGAGTATTCTTTCCACTCTTCTGTACATAACGTCTATTCAAGGACTGACTATTTTCTGGTAGATGGAAAAATGCTCTCCCTTGTTCATAACGTAACCTATCACAATATTATTATCTCTGATCATTGCCCTGTCACCTGCTCCTTCGCACTTAGCAACTTCACCAAAGCATATAGGAATTGGAGATTTGACCCACAACTACTGAGCGATTTAAAATTTCAACAGTATATAAACTCTCAGACCTCTTTATTTTTTGATATAAACAATAATGCCAAAATCTCACCTGATATATTATGGGAAACGTTTAAAGCCTATATTAGGGGGTGCATAATATCATATCAGGCCTCACGGAATAAAAATAATAAACTAGAACAGTTAAAATTAGAAAAAAGGATCCACGATTTGGACGCCAATAATGCAAGGACTCCCTCTTTAGATAAGTACAACACTATTTGTGCATTAAAATATAAACTAAATCAAATACTAACCAGCAACATTAATAGAGCGTTCACCTTTGTAAGACAGAAGTACTTTGAATTTGGGGACAAGCCACATAAGTTGTTAGCTAGACAGCTAAAGAAGTTAGAAAATGACAGAATGATTCACAAAATTAGATCACGCAATGGAAACCTGGTTACATCACATAAAGACATTAATGATAACTTTAGACAGTTTTACGAATCTCTCTATACTTCTCATTCCACTGCAGGGCCTAAAGATATGCAGGACTTTTTAGATAAGTGTGACCTCCCTGTGTTAGATCAGGTGGATCGCAAGATTTTGAATGCCAAGATTACAACTGAAGAAATTACTAAATCTATTGATTTATTAAAAAATGGTAAGAGTCCAGGCCCAGATGGGTTAGAGAATGAATTTTACAAACAGTTCAAGATTAAACTTGTTCCATATCTACTTAAACTGTACAACCATGCATACAAAGTGTGCACTCTACCACCAACATTGAATGAAGCAATTATTACAGTACTCCCAAAAAAAGGTAAAGTCTTGGAGGAAGTGGGATCATATAGACCCATTTCTTTATTAAATTCGGATCAAAAAATCCTGGCTAAAATACTAGCGAGTAGACTCAATATGGTAATAGATAAACTGGTACACTCAGATCAAACAGGCTTCATACCAGATAGGAGTTCCTTTAATAATCTTAGGCGTCTATTTAATATAATTTACTCCTCTAAGGTGCAACAGGATCTACTTGTACTTAGCTTAGATGCCGAAAAGGCATTTGATCATGTGGAGTGGCCCTAGCTTTTTGCTGTCTTAGAGAAATTTCAACTGGGACAAGATTTTATTTCCTGGATAAAGTTACTCTACAAGAATCCCACAGCCAGAATCCTTACAAATCAAACATTATCCACTCAGTTTAAGCTCAGCAGAGGGACACGACAGGGATGTGTTCTTAGTCCATTATTGTTCGCTCTGGCTCTGGAACCCCTGGCACAGACAATTCGTACTCACCCTGATATACATGGTTATGACACAGTGTATACTTCTAATACTATATCGCTATATGCTGATGACATTTTACTATACATAACAAAACCCCAAACTTCCGTCCCAGCAATCCTCTCCGTTATTGACAAATTTGGCACCTTCGCCGGTTACAAGATCAACTGGGGAAAAAGTGAAGTATTGCCCATCAAATTGGAAAGCAATGAGTGGCTTGCATCTCTCCCATTTAAAATAACTTATGAAAAAATTACATATCTGGGCATCACAATAACAAGAAAATATAGTTCCTTAGTGAAAGAAAACTTTCTCCTTCTACTGGAGAAGCTAAAAAACAACATCCAGTTTTGGAGGACACTCCCTATCTCATTGATAGGAAGAGTGAACTCAATAAGAATGGTATTTCTCCCACAATATCTGTATTTGGTCCAAAATATCCCAATTTTCCTGCCCAAATCTTTTTTCAAAAAGCTGGATGCCATTATTTTGCCGTTTATATGGAACTACAAAACACATAGAATAAAAAAAGAACATCTATGTAAACACGGATCCCTTGGAGGACTTGCGCTACCTAACTTTATGCATTATTATTGGCCATCAAATTTAAGAATAATTTCCCTCTTATTGGATGATACAGCGTTACTCCCCCATGGTCTGCAGATGGAGCGGGAGGACTGCCTTCCTTACTATGTTGGTGGAATATTACTTTCTCCTACTCCCTTGACAAGTGCATACTATAATTATAACCCAGTGATCCATACCACTTTGCGAATTTGGAAACAAATAATTAAGCACTTTAAACTGAAACCACTATCAATGTGTCCCCCTGTTACAGCTAACCCCTCTTTCCTTCCATCATGTGCAGACGGAGCTTTCAACGTGTGGCAGGAATTGGGAATTTCTAAATTAAAAGACTAATATTCAAACGACACCTTCATGTCATTTCAACAATTAAAAGATAGATTTGGACTACCGCGCAGCCATTTTTTTAGATATCTTCAACTACGAAATTATTTGAAAACATGTCGTCTGACACCTTGGATAGATGCCTTAGTGATAGCCAGGGGTTCGAACAGAGAATCTCATTATTTTATAACTCAATACAGGAGATGAGTATACCTTCAACTCTTTCAATTAAAGAGGAGTGGGAAAAGGAATTTGGGTTTTCCCTATCGGAAGATTTTTGGCTGGAGGTCTTACGCAACATAAACACGCTTTTTACTAATTCCCGTCATTGTTTAATTCAGTATAAAATTGTACACAGGTTACATTACTCAAGGGAAAGACTTCACAAAATGTACCCAGACTGCTCTCCCCTCTGTGAAAAATGTATGATACATTATGGAAATCTGTTACATAGTTTTGCACTTTGTCCAAGGGTTCAGGGTTTTTGGTGTAACATCTTTACTTACCTGTCTAATATTTTTAAAAACAAGATTGAGCCAAATCCAACAGTAATTATCTTTGGGATCTCCAAAGAAACACAAAGTTTACAACATTCTCAAAAAAGGTTTATGTCATATGCATTGATCATCGCAAAGAAACTGATCCTGCAGCTTTGGAAAGGCAAAGAGGTTCCTGTGTTAAAGATGTGGCTTGCAGAGCTTACAAATACTCTTCACCTTGAAAAAATAAGATATACCATGAATGGCAATGTGAAAGATTTTGAACTAATTTGGCACCCTTTACTTGCATACCTTGGGAAAATATAAATTTTTGGCAGTCGGGGAATCGGGGCCCATAGTGTTTTTTTGTTTTTGTTTTTTTTGATTTGGTTTTGTTTTGTTTAGAGAAAAAGGGGGCATAAGTTCTATTAATTTGTAACAACTGTGATACTTGCTTCTAATAAAAGATATTTGAAACGAAATAGATACACCCTGCCAAAAAAAACAAAAACAAAAACAAAAAAAAAAACATAGTTCATGGTGGAGAATAGCTCCTGACATAATGTGGATCCGAAGATCCATAATTGGCCTACCTGGGGTTGAAAGTCTCGATAAATGCACGGCGTTTCGGCGGGTATACTGGCTTCCGCGAGTGTGACGCTTATTTTGAGCGATGAAAAAATAATAGAATATAATTTTATTTTTATATTTCAATATCACAATAATCTTCCAATTTAGAACTACAAGTTAGAAAAGAACTAACATAAATAAAATACACTTCAGCTAAATACTTTTCCCAAACCACGCGGAGCCGCACTATAAGGACTAAAGAGCCACATGCGGCTCCAGAGCCGCAGGTTGCCGACCCCTGTTCTCGCCTTAGCCCTGCACATCACGGACACCAAGTTTATGCTCACAGTTGAATCTTGTTCTTGTCTCAGTTCATCTAAAATAAGAATTTTTGTTAATAAAAGTTTTTCTGTGCAAATCACTTCAAGCCTCCGGCCTTTTGGCTCTGCGCTTGAATCCATTCCACTTCACGGGCCACTGAGCCATGATACTGACCTGAAAGATAGGATCATGGCGAAGCTTGAAACCTTAATCTTCTGTAGTCGGTGACCAAGACTATGTGAAATACCATCTGAAGGTCTACTAGAAGATCTGAATGCAGCATTACTGACATCCCTACTGTGACCATCACCGAAACCAACCAGCTGATCTACACCATGGCAGTAGTGATCAGTGAGATGCTTGGCTACAAGATGAACAGGCACAAAAAACAATACACGCCATGGAAAAGAAGACTAGAGCTCAACATCAAGGTAGCATGCAGGGAAGTTAGCCAACTATGGGAGTAACAAAGAAAAGGGTGCATAAGAAGTACAGCAAGCTATCCATACTTGAGGCCTTGGAAACTGCCAAGCATATGAGAACAGGGACCGGGTACCATCCAAGTACCTGCCAATAACCTGCCTCAATACCATATGGAACCTCCTTACAGGTATGGTAGCAGCTGAGATGAATGAGTATATGGCTCAATACATGAGTGGGGCACAGAAAGGAACTGGCAGGAATACCGGAAGAGCGAAACACCAGCTGGTAGACCAAGCAGTCACCTGAGACTGAAAGACCAGACTGACCAACCTGTGCACTGCCAGACTGACTACAAAAAAGCCTGTGATTTAATGGCCCACGCACAGATCGTGAAATGCCTAGAACAGTACAACTCAATATGGATTTGGTGTACAACACTAGAGGCCAACTTCAAGGATATAGCACAAGTCACCATCAAGTTTGGGATCCGCCAAGGAGATGCCCTGTCCCCCATGCTGTTATGCATAGCCCTGAACCCCCTCAGTGAGATCATTGACAAGCCTGGCTACGGATACCAACTATGGAATCGAGCAATCGTCAGCCACCAACTGTACATGGAAGACATCAAGCTGTATGACAAGAGTGAACGAGTCACTGTCACAGTTCACTGATCAACACCACCAGGATATACAGCAACAACACTGAAATGTCATTCCGACTGGAGAAGTGTAATAGGTAAGGTAACAAAGACAGGAAAGGTAATCAGAACTAAAGGGGATCCCACTATTAGAAGGCAACATTGCAGACATTCAGGAAAGGTACAAATACTTGGGAATTCTACAGGCAAATAGGAACCATGAAGAAGCTGCAACCAAAAAACTGCAGAGGGTAAGCTAAGTCCTGAGGAGTCAGCTGAATGGAAAGAACAAGATCTGGGCAATTAACACCTATGCCCTGCCCATGATCAGGTACCCTGCTGGGATAATAAGCTGGCCAAATAAGGAAATAGAAGCCACTGATATCAAGACAAGGAAGCTCCTTACCATGCATCGAGTCCAGCACCCTGAGAGTGTACGCTACATGGAAGGAAGGAGGCCGAAGACTGGTGAGCGTCAGAACCACTGTCCATGATGATGAGGATTGGCTACCACAAACTGCGTGCTTGTGAATATCTCAGGTAGCTGAAACACAAGAGAGATGAGGAGCAAGGGAAAAAAAACACAGTAGAAAGGATAGGCCCCTGCATAGTATATAACACTGGCAGACAGAGGAAGTGGATGACATCCAGAAATCTTACCAGTGGCTGGACAAAGCTGGACAGAAAGACAGCACTGAGGGTATTTGTCATGGCAGTACATGAATAAGCTCCAATTACAGATCCATAGAGGCTGGGGTCTATCACACCAGGCAAGATCCCAGGTGCAGGCTGCGTAAAGATGGTTCAAAGCTGCTTCACGTGACTGCTATCGAGGTGCATCATGGAGAATTGGCAGTTAACGACATGTTTAAGTTACTTGGATGTTTTCTGGATGTTTTAAATGTTTTCCTACCTTTACGGTTGCACATTCAACCACTGTTGCGATATTAGCAAGCTAACTTAGCTAATTAATATGGCGTATTTTAAATTGTCTCTGTACTTGTAAATTTCTTTCAAGTTCACAGGCTGTTGTATGTTGGTGGAAGTTCATTTTGGCAATATTTCCAATTATTGACAGGGTTCAAAAAGAACTTTTTGGCAGGACTGCTATTCTTGTTGTCACCTGTTTACCCCTATGTAATCACTTAAGTTGTTATTTACTGCTGCATGCTGAGCTGCGAGAGTGCACTGAGGATTGAGACAAAATATGGTCTACAAACCAGCATTATATTAGTTTTTATCAGATAGTCCTCCAGTGTGTTTATTTTTTGCAGTAATGATATTGTGGAATTATTTCTCTCCGTGAAATACTTTACGCTTAACAACAGCTCCATTTTGACTTATTTTTGAACTCATGTGATCAGTATGAGCAAATTGTGAGTTTCCATAAGAGCTGTAGTGATAAAATTATTGGTATCAGAGACACTAATTGCTGCCATGGTATACTGCAGAAGTCCCTTGGGTTTTTTTCTGATTTTTTTTGCATAATTTGGCTAATTGCATTCCCTGTGTTGTAACAAACATAACATTGTTTATAGGTGTCAGAAAATCATGAACAAACACGTCTATATGGCGACAACAATATAATTATAACACATATTTTTATTCTATGTTTTTTTTAGGTCTGTGAAGCCAAACTTCAACGTCAAGGTACTTCTTAAGAAGTAATATTGGGCTATTGATGATCACATGCAGGTGGCATAAACTAAATATTCAGACGTGCTACCAACAAATGATTCATTAACAAAAGCAATGGAGCAGACTGTTTAGGTTCTTGTGGTTGTTATAGCATCCATAACTGAAGGCTTTTCATTAATTTACTTACACAGGTCTAGATGATCACATCTGTTTTTGTCATTTAAATGAGGTGGACTTGCAAACTTTGCACTTTTTTGTGGAAATTGCAAGAGAATCATTGAACATTACATTAGCAGTCACAGACATTATGGAAGAAGCTGTCCACTACCCTGCATATACACAGAATGTGCACAGTATTTCAGATCTAAAAAAGCCTTGCAGGTCCATTTAAGAGAAGGGGTCACAGAAGGAGTATGTAATGGACTTGCTGGCTTTAATGTAAAAAGCCTGTTTTGTAACTTTAATGCGGCAGTTGGACTAAAGCAATATGTTGCTCATCAAGGTAAACATCTGAGGAATAAGGAAATTGTTACTTTTCCTTTTAATCAGTGTTCTTTTATATCGCACATTTACTCCAGTTTTATATCACATAAGAGTCGTTTTCACCATCATTCTACTTTAAAAGATTTCAAGACAGAGCTTATTGTTCTCTGAACTTCCTTGTTCGCTGAACGGCAGGTAAAGAGCATCTTTTTGTTTGTTTGCTTTTGTGTGTGTGTTTTTTTTTCTCTAATAGACCTCAGATGAGGGTTTGCTTAATTTTGAGAAAGTTAAGAAATATTATAAGAAATTCATGCTAAAAACAGTTCAAATGTGTGGGTTCAAAATTTGCTCAGAGTGAGACATCGTTATCGCAAGCGATCTTTGTATTGTGTGTGGGGAAATGGGAGCGAGGGAGCGCTCTGATCATTAACGTATCTTTGACGTATTTTCTCCGTTAACGCTGTGAAAAGTGCTTCCGCAGTATTAAGAGTGAATGAGCTCATGTACACGCTTAAGCACACTTGAATCAGCTCATATAGATCATACTGACCTTACACACAGTTCTGCGTTCTTCATGCGGCAGCAGCTCAACAATATGTAGTTTTTATTCCAGCAGTTTGATGTTCAGAGTTCAGCTGTGAGTTTAACAGGCTGTTATTAAAAACTAAATATTTCAGCAGGTTATGGATGTAATGGAAAATGCGGATATAATTAACATTTACATGATCTGCGCAACTTTGTTTATTATCTTACTTTTATGAGTTGTCGCACGGCCCGCCGCAATGAATTATGGAACGACGTTTTCTCCTCCCCCTTCATCAGTAAAGGAAGGTCTGAAGCTCACTTTGGGGAATTGGACAAATTCGCTTGTGTGTAATTAATTTTAAAAGTCGGAATGCGTGGATGTCTTTCTAACTTTACAGCACAGAATTGTTGACTGATTACAATAAAGTTGTGTTACTCAACAACAAGTTACAGGAAACCTTTTAATATCATTAAAAATACTTACAGGTTGCTGACTCACGAGAAATCCAGTTTGTTTTGCCAGCTTCACCTCTGCACCGCCTTAATAACACGTGAGCTCCTCAAGGTAAAGTCCACACTGGAAGCAACTAATAGCGACGTGACGACCAGAGTGCACGTCAGGAACTTGTGCCCCGGATGATGTTGTTGTTTTTTTTGTTTTTTTTTTAACAGCCCCGGATCTCATACAGGATTTTTTTTTTCTTTTTAAGGGCAGGTGTATTCAGGTGTCAGTTTGTCACCGGCTGTCAACGACGAAGTCACTGCTGAAATACTCCGCCTCTGTCTGACTAAACTGCCCTGATCGGGAGAACCAATCACAACTGTTTATTTGATGAGCAGAGGTGGCGAGTTCTGCCCATCTGCCTGCAGAGAGTGTTTGCTGTCACTTGAGGCAGAGTACTAAGTATGTGGGACGGAGAAATTCCGCAGTTCTTTCCTTCCAACTGCTGTCAGACTTCACAACAAAGACTATCCAGATGACCACACACGCATACACGCACACACACATCTAATACACCATGATAGCCTCGCCTAGTCTCCCTTATGTGCAATATGACTAAGTGTAATTTTTCTGATGCAAGATAGTAATTTATTCTATTTTTATAGTATGCTAATCTATTTTATCTTATTCTATTCTACTGTTTTTGTTTGTTTGGTTGTTTTGCTGCTTGTAACTGTCCACTTTCTGAACCAACAAATTTATGTGTGGGACTAATAAAGTTTATTTTATCTTATTAGTCGGTATGTGGGCCACTCTTGCTTTGCTGTTTTTGGTCTGTCAGCCAAAACAAAGCTACAACGAGCTGTGTTAAAAACAGTGGAGTGTCTACTGCAGCCGTTGTCAGTCAACGTTTGACCGTCGCTGACGTCATTTGCTTACAGCAACGTGCAGTCAGAATCTTGGAAGATCTTTGTTCCACAGAGGATGTCTATCTATTCCACATGTGGTCTCTTATTGGAATTCCTTTAACTGGAAAAGAGTATGGACAATTCATAACAAGTATCTAGTAACGAATAAAGTAAAAGAAGTTTCATTTAAAATACTGCATAAATATTATCCTGCTAATCATTATATGACAAAGTTCAAAAGGGACATAAATGTGAACTGTGGATTTTGTGGAAGCCATCCTGAGACTGTGCAGCACCTCTTCTGGATCTGTTCACGCGCTAGAACACGAAGGCAAAAAAAAAGATGTTTACTTTATAATAAACTTGTTAGTTATCTTAGCTAAATTTTATTTTCACAAATGCAAATACAGTAGCCAAGAGCCTAATTTTAAACATTGCTATAATGATACTATGTTACATAAAATTGATTTGTGGATCACTTAACAAAAAGGCTATGAAAACTATTAATATTTGTACTACTAATTACAAATTATTTGAATGTATGTAACTTTTTATATACACTCCCTGGCATATGTCAATTTTGTTCAAGTTGCATACATTTTCTGTATACTGTTCCTTAATAAAGTTCACAAAAAAAAAAAAAGGATCTTGGAAGATTGCACGTGAGCGCCTCTGGGGTGGATGACAACCCCTCTAGTGTACGCGGAAGGACACACCAGGTGATTTTATGTAGTGCTATGCCAGACCGTAAATTTTGGTGTCTATCCCATACAAAGTAAATACAGGGCCAATGTTATTAAGCCATAAAGGTAATTTATAGGGTGTGTCATGACTTATAAGATGATTCATCACTTTGCAAACTGAAAGGGTGTTGGGGGCTAGCATACCAGTTCATAGGGTAAGAGTCATGGTACACCCTGGACAAGTCACTAGCCTGACACAGGGCTATTTTTATAAGGACTGCTTTATTAAATGCATCTGACTTAATTTTGTACAATTTTGTATAAAGTTTTTCAAGAGGTAAGAAACACCTGAGACTATTACAGGTCTGGTTATTTCTAAGCTTCGTCGCCATCACTGTAGGAAAAGTGGTCAGTTTTTCAGGTTTTAGCAGTCAGGCTTTCTTAAGCAGGCATGACAGCTTTGGATAAGTACACCATGATATATCATATACTCTGTGTTAGGTATTTTTATGTTTTTTATCCTCCCGAGGATACTACTGATAACAATGTAACCTAAAAAGTGTACTAAGGTCATCTCAAAGCATCGCTTTTAAATGATACATCGTTTTATTTCAAGGAAATGGTTAATGGACGCTGCCCTTTGGTCGAGGCGCCTCAGGTCAATCAGGTCCTACAACTCACAAACAGCTTCTTCCCCTTGATCATTCAGACTGTTAACAAACACTATCCCCCACACCCCACCCCTGCCTACCCACCTCACCAATCTGAGCCATGGTCTGAGTAACCCTCAGACCATGGCTCAGGCCGCTCACAGGCCGCTCACACAGGCCGCTCACACACACAGACTCAGACAAAGTCTTTTCTTTACACTACTGTCAAACACTTTGCAACTATTTTGTTCTCTAATGTGTGCCTTTCTCTTGTTTTGTATATATTCCTCTCGAATGGTTTTTATTCTTGCTGTTCTGATATTTATATTTTATTCCTGCACAATTGGTGTGGAGCATCCACAGTTTCTTGTAGAAGTACAATGACAATGAAGGGCTATTCTATTCTATTCTATTCTATTCTATTCTATTCTATTCTATTCTACTGAGATGGATATTGCCTCCACCCAGAGGTTAATGCCCATACAATACTCGCCTCTATTTCAAGTTTCTATATCCTGTTTTCTTAAGATAATAACAAAAGGATCTAACATGACCTTATGTGATGATACACACTCATTCACATTGATACACAGTCAAAAAACTGTTTGCCTCGGTCCCATCTCATCATACCTGAGCATCATTGAATGTGGATTAAATGGGTATTGAGACCGCGGCAAGTAGCGTTACTGCTCCCTCTTGTGTTGACAAATTGCAGTAGCACCAAAGTACATAAAACCATGTTTCCAGATCTTACAGAGTTGTAGCTTCATCTGTTGCATTATTCAGACTGCTTCATGAATCCTCTCCACTTCTCTGTCTCCTCCATCCTCTCCAGGATCATCAGGACTCGCTCTCAGCAGTGTCACTTCCAGCTGCTGATCATCACTCATGATGAGGACTTTGTGCAGCTGCTGGTGCATCCAGCACTTCTACCGCATCAGCAAGAACCAGGACCAGAACTCAGAGATCACAGAGCACAGCACAGCCTTTCTCTCTGTGTGACACCTTTGTACCTCAGCAGCTCTGACATCACTTCATGGTTCACCCTCTCACACACGACCACATGAGCTGCTCACCTGGCATCAAGAACAACTTTGGATTTGACGTCTCAGCTGACGACACCTCAGCACGTGAAAGTCTGTGGACTAAAGGACACAACCTGTTCAGAGATCAGAGGCAGCTCCACAGTTTACTTTTATATTTCAACGTTTCCTCTGAGAGAGTGTTCTCTTATTAAATATATCAACAAGAGGCCTGAGTGGTGTGTGCAGTGATTTTTGTTTTTTAGATCTCCTCTGGTTCCTCTAAAGGGCACCCAGGACAGTTCAGAACATCAACAGCTGTTAAAGAGCCAGATGTGACTCTGAGTTACCCAGCACAGCTTCACACCATCAAACTCATGGCCCCGAATTTCACAAAGAGCCAGAGAGGGTGAATCAGCAGCAGCCCCTCTCCAGATGATGCTGGTAATATTTGAATTACATGTGTCTGTATATTTAAAATACATGCAGACACATGAAAATTGATGTATTTTGAAATAAAATACATTTCTTTTTAGGCTCAGAAATATCAAATTTTGGACATTGGAGATTTTTCTGCACTCTGGTGGCCACAGACAGAAATTACAACCAAAGTAAAGTTTTAAAAGTTGTTTGCTCATTGAAAAGCTGTGTCCTAAAACCTAGGCCGCATCCTTCGGAGGCCGCATTTATAGACCGATTACATCACAGCCAGGCGACGAAGGCTGTTGCAAACGCAGCCGCACGTGAGCTCCAGATCACAAAGTGAAGAGATGTACGTTTTCTAAATACAAGAATGTTACAGGACACAATGTCTTCACAATCCTACATCAGATCCTGACAGTCATTGAAGCCTGATTCCATTATTACGACTCTCTCTGCCAGACTGCACCACAGTCCTACATGTAGCTTACAAATGTGTGAACTTTATCTATAAGCTTTTCTGGTCACAGCTAACAAACTGTGTCTGTCCTCTTAGTAAAATACCTGCAGCTGAATATCACCTGTTAGTGTGTGACCTTGCTCTATATTGTGTGACTGATTGTGCTGTCATTTAGAAATGAATTGAGTGGGTTTGTAGTGTATACCTGTAGTAAGATAGCTCAGACTGGTCAGAGTCTGCTTTTAATTGCTGAGGGTTTGATCAGTGATCAGCTAACATACATGCTCCCCCCATACAGAGAAATAAGAAAGGACACTATGGTAGATGATTACATGCATGCTGAACCTGCTTTGCAAACCAGTGTTGGGGAGTAATGGACACATGTACTGCCGTTATGGATTTAAAATACAAAATATGAGTAACTGCATTGTGTTACAATTACCGTTTGAAAAGGGTGGTATTCAGAATACAGTTACTTTGTTGAAATAAATGGATTACACAACACAGCGGTCTTTTCCTGTTTCATATGTTAGGCTATGCCCTTTCTGTTGGGTTTCACACCGGTGGAAACCCAAACAAAACACGCATTAAGAGGCTCAAATGCCTGTGTCTCAATCTCGCATCTCATAATGACGTGAGGAAATATTTTTTAAAAATACTGTTCAAAAAAATGATTTGTTAGTGTTAGAGGCATAGCCCTAAAGAATGTAGCCTCATGGGCAGTGTAGTCCGTGCTGCAGGGAGAATGGACTGCCATACCTGTTATGTGTCTGTGAGCGCGAGGGAGGGAGAAGAAGGAGAGTCGAAAAGTACGAGTTGTCACTGAGCAGAAACGGGAGCTGGAAGCATGTAAATACAATAATAACCACTGCAGCCAAAAAGAGTGCCTGACGAGCCCAGTTGTAAGTAAGCTATTAAGACTCAACTGTACACTGTGTTTGTGTTTTCCTCCGAAACAACAAGTTCCGTTGGAGCAGCCTTTCAACGCCTCTCTCTGTCTCTCACTAGCAAAGTTGACCCAGACAACAAAGTAAAGCTAGTTTTTGACTACGAGCCCGACACAGAACCCGACGTATTAGCCAGAGGTCCCTTTACTCCGGTTCGGAGCCGCGGACCTGTTTTATATACGTGTAGAATAGTTTTCTATATGAGATCACTGCAAAAAGTGCAGCCTTATCTAATGTCAACCTACTGTTACTCATTTTATATTAAGAATTAAAAATGTACTTGCTATTGGTATGGTGAGTAACCTTCAGTAATAGTAATAAATCACACAGCAATAGTACAATCATGTAGTTGTAAAAAGCATGTTAATATATTAAGCAATCCAAAGTATTCAGAATACGTTACTCTCATTAAGTAACGTAATGGAACATGTTACAAAATACATTTTGGGGGATGTATTCTGTAATCTGTAGTGGAATACATTTTAAAAGTAACCTTCCCAACACTGATGCAAACTTTGCACAGTTCTTCCTGTTTCAGTGAACATCATGAGTGTTACTGTGTTACACACTGTGGTTTTTTATGCACTGATTCACGTTCAGTTTGTTTTTGAATCTCACACAGCAAACATCTGAATATAAACTGAGGTATTTATGTCACACAGCTCTGTCTGCTGGATGTTTGTGCTTATTAGTTTATCAGCCATGTCTTTCTCATCAGGCTTTTTTTTTTTTTTTTAAAGGAAACGAACTGGAGTTATGAGTAATAACCACTAGAGGGAGCGTTTTTTCGTGATTAAAGAGGTGCTGCAGAGTTTGTGTTTAAATGAGCCAATAAATACTTAAAGTAATGGATTACGCAGTTTATTTTAAAATGATACACAAGAAAAGTAAATTCAAGCAGAATGATTTTAAACTTAAAAAAAAAAACTAACAAATTAAACGTCTTTTTTTGTTGAACACAATATGACAAATGTAACTGAATGCTATAAGTTTCATTGTTAATAGATGAAAGTTACAGAGCAGCTTGAGCTGCTTTGGAAACAGAAAAAGTGGTTAAAACGTTTTAGAGGTGACAAGTTGAAGATATACAACTATTTATTATTAAAGATATTTTAGCATTTAAAGGAGTCGGTGTTACAAATTAGTATGACTGTATGGTGATTAAAATGTCATTCATATATTAAAACATACATTGAGAGCTAATATTTGAGTAAAATGTGTATCTATTGTACAAGAGTAGATTAAACAATGCATACAAGTGTACAGTTTCCTACACTGACCACATGTTTTAGATACATATATATGTTTTAGATAAGTATTTTTCGCATCTCATTGGCCACATGTGAGATTTACAATTAAATTTTGAAAAATTACACACGAGCTGTGTTTCCTATTAGCCTTTTCAAAATAAAACTATTTGGTTTATAATGACTGAATTTATCTGACATATACAGTTGCTGAAACCTTTATTTATAACTATGGACAGAATGTATTACCTATGTTAGTGTCATCCAGGGAAGGACGGATGTTGTTTTTGCTTTGTGTTTTAATGTGAAGTGTTTATTTATTTTGTATTGCATGTTTTGGTTATATTTTGCGTAGTGTTTTATTTATATTGCATGTTTTTTAGTTACACCGTCAATCTGTCCTGGAGAGACTCCGCCCTTTTCCCATTTTACTGATTGGACACACCTGAGAGAAAAGGAGTGAATGGTAATTTACAGGGAGTGCTGAGTAACACAGACAGGCTGGGAGAGCTTGGCGTGAAGCGAGCCAGGAGGATACAGCGCCGATACGCAAGGACGCAGGACGCAGGGCGAGGTGTCCGACCGCTTCAGCAACTGGAGGCCAGATTTCGCGTCTGCAGAAACTAGAGGCAGCGAGGCGGGCCGGTGCCGATTGGCGATTACAAAGAAGCAGCGGGCAGAGTTAAGAGCTCTGCCCACCTGGGGTAAGTCTTTTGACTTATCCCCTTTAACGAATGATAGCTGCCGAAAAGAGTAGTGACTGCCGCTGCCTTTCTTCCTTTAGCGCACCGGGGCGCAGAACGCGAAGAGGAAGACGAGGACGCCGCCGGGTTTCCCTCCTGCACCGCTTCACTGGATTTTTAAATTTTTAGTGACTTCTATACCGTGGCGATCGCCACTGGACTTTTAATCTTGTGTTTTATTGATGTTTATTGTGTTCTTCCCTGGCCAGGGCTGTTTTAATCTATTTTACATTTTTTTTTTAACTGTTTACATGGAATAAATTATATTTTATCTTTACAGTTTAAATTTGTGTGCATTCCCTTGGCTGCCCCACTGCTCTGTCCGTTTTAGGAGGGTTTCTCTCTTTTAACATCTGTGCTTAAATCACCTTCCCTCCCTCCGTTACATAATTGGCGTTGTCGACATAGGATACGGAGTTAAGAGCAGTTGGGTTAGTCAGGGGAATAGCAAAGATGATGATGCCTGTATATCCCGGAGCCCCGTGGCTGCCGAAATTTAAAGGGCCTGATCAGGATGTGCAATATCAGGATTGGAAGGAGCAGATGCGGGGGCTGCTGGGATCGCAGGAGTTGCCTTAAGTGAGGAAAGTTGCTATTGTGTTGGGAGCGCTAGCAGGTGAGGCTAAACGTCAGGTCAGTGTTCTTGAAACTAGTGAACGAGACCAAGTACAAAAAATCTTTTCTTTTTTAGACTCCTTATATGGTGATCGTGTCCCCACCCCAGTTCTTAGATCAGTTTTTTAGTTGCACTCAGAACCCAAGTGAAACCGTATCTTCATTTATTTTGCGGTTGAGAGAATTATACTGTAGGTTACGAAAACATGATCCAGATAATGTCCCCTCTGATGCAGCCCTGCGAGATCAATTGTTGCTAGGATTGCGGGAGGGCCCTGTAAGTCAGGCACTGAAGGTCTATGTGCGGCGTAACCCAGACCAAGATTTTGCTTCCATACGCCAGGAGGCACTGTTACTAGACTCAGAACATGTACAGCCCCAGTCTGAGGTAACCTGCCTGTCTGTAAATAAGTCTCATGCTCCTTTTAAGGTTGAACAGAAAGAAGATTGGAAACAGGTGTTAAAGCAGGAGATACTGGAGGATGTCAAGTTACAAATGAAGGGACTGGCACAAGAGCTAGTAAAGGAAATTAGAGGCCTCACTCAGCCAGTTGTAGCTACTCCATCGCCTGCGCCTCAGTTTAGGAGAGGACCGCGACGACCAAATGTTAGCTGGGATGCCCAAGGTCGGCCCATTTGTCGGAGGTGTAAACAAGCAGGACATATAGCTAGGTTTTGCCAGACCTCCATGTCTTCTCAGCCCAGTTTAAACTAGATGACCCTGCTGCTGAGGTCCGAGGGGCGGGGGCTTTTGGTTCACCTAAGGAATTAAGGGCCACAGAAACATTCATTGGGCAGTGTCCAACAGTGAAGATAGTGATCGAGGGGGTGGAGCTTCAAGGCTTGTTAGATACAGGATCACAAGTGACTTTGATACAAGAGTTTGTTTAATGAACATTTTTCCCAGGCTAAGCTTGAGAAAACTCCAACCGCCTTTAAGCTGAGAGCTGCTAATGGTCTGGAAATTCCCTATACCACCTATGCTGTCCTGGACATGGAAATAGAAGGTGTTAAGGTTCCTGGACGCGGGGTTGTGGTGGTAAAAGATGACCATTGCACGCACCCACTGATTGTTGGTATGAATGTTGTGACTGCCTGTTGGAATGTACTTAAGTGGCCGGAAAAGACTGCTCCTGTCCCACAGCAATTAGCGAATCAACAGGCCTGGAGGAGTGCCTTCGCAACCTGCAGACGGATAGAAGCAAGTACAGTGGAGGACAGAATGGTGGGGTATGTACGACTAGCTGGCCGATGCAAAATTAAAGTTCCCCCGAGGAGTGAAATAATGGTGTGGGGCCGAGCTCAGACGGGTCCGCAAGGAACTGATTATTGTGCCCTGGTGGAGGCACTGCCTGAAACCCCTGATGTGGGGGTGGCGAGAACCCTCATCATGGTAAAGGCCGGGAGAGTGCCAGTGAGGATTTGTAACCCACACCCCTATCCTCTTTTTATAGGTCGCTACCAGAAACTGGGAAAGCTATCCTGTGTGGATGAAGCTGATGTACATGGCTCACAGGATCTGAGCCTGTCCCTTGGGACGGATGGTGTGGTGGAGGTTGCTCTGGTTGACAGTGGCGCCCCCACGGAGGAGGAGGGATTACCTGAGGAGATGAGTAAACTGATTGAAAGACCTGATCTGTCTGAACTGCAACAGGGCGAGCTGCGTGCTTTATTGCTTAAATGGGAGAAGGTGTTCTCTAAAGATGACGAAGATTTTGGGAGGACTGACCTGGTGCATCATTGTATCCCCACAGGTGATGCAGCTCCCATTAGAGAGAGGTATCGTCCTTTGCCCCCTGCAATGTATAAAGAAATGAGGAGCCTCTTGGCAGATATGATGGAAAAGGGAGTTATCCGGGAAAGCTGTAGCCCGTGGGCTGCACCCATTGTTTTGGTGAGAAAAAAAGATGGCACCTGGAGGTTCTGTGTGGATTACAGAAAATTGAATGCGGTGACACATAAGGATGCTTTCCCTCTGCCACGAATAGAAGAGACGTTGACAAGCCTCACCCGAGCGCAGTGGTTTTCCACGCTGGACTTAGCCAGTGGATACTGGCAGGTCCAAACGGACCCGACAGACAGGGAAAAGACTGCTTTCACTACCCCAGTCGGGTTGTTTGAGTTCGAGCGGATGCCGTTTGGTCTGTGCAATGCACCCGCTACGTTCCAACGGCTGATGCAGCACTGTTTGAGTGGACAGATTGCAGAGTCTTTGTTGGTGTACTTAGATGACATTATCATTTATTCATCTAGATGCTGTAAATGAGACGAAAAGTCAGGTGAAGTGTTTCAGAGGCTGTGGCGCCATGGGTTGAAGCTACAGCCGAACAAGTGCAAGTTCCTGCAACAGGAGGTGAAATTTCTGGGTCATGTAGTGGATAAGTGTGGTGTAAGACCAGACCCTGATAAAATTTCTGCAGTTATGGATTGGCCGGTCCCTGATACCATCAGACAAGTAAGATCTTTTCTGGGCCTGGCTGGCTACTACAGACGTTTTGTGTCCGGCTTTGCTAAAATCGCACGTCCTTTAACTGCATTACTGACAGGGGTCCCTGTGAACAAGAAAACAGACCGTCGCAAGGTGCAGTGGTCCCCAGAATGTCAAACGGCCTTTGAGGCCCTCAAAGCAGCTTTAATGCAAGCACCTGTTTTAGCATACGCCGATTACTCTCTTCCATTTATTGTGTATACTGATGCCAGTGGTCGTGGGCTAGGAGCCGTTCTGGCCCAGGTTCAAGAGGGCCAAGAAAGGGTAATAGCGTACGCCAGCAGAAGCTTACACCACACGGAACGGAATGACGCCAACTATAGTTCTTTCAAGTTGGAGCTGTTAGCCCTAAAGTGGGCAGTCACCGAAAAGTTTAAAGACTATCTGACTGGTGCACGATTCATTGTGTATACTGATAATAACCCTGTGGCCCATTTACAGACTGCTCGCTTGGGCGCAGCAGAACAACGTTGGGTTGCCCAGCTGGCCTCTTTCGACTATGAGATCAAGTATCGTTCGGGTAAGAGCAATATTAATGCTGATGCCCTGTCCCGATTCCCCACTGTCCCAGCAGAGCACCTGGAGGGGGCTGGATCAGAGCGTGGAGTCACTTCAGCAGCCATTGAACTGACCTGTGAGGTAGAAGGGAGTGACTGGGCAGAAGCGCAAGCTGGTGATCCGGATATTCAAGTGGTAAAGCAACTTGTGGAAGCCCAGGTCGCGCCCACAAAGTTAGAACGTCAGACATTGTCACATGGGGTGCGACGACTCCTGCAGCAACAAAAAAGACTTTTTATTAAAGACGGAATATTGTGCCGTAAAGTGACTCCACTCCGACCGTGGGTC